>NC_136482.1:129519265-129654265 GCF_053919585.1 Euprymna scolopes | reverse complement strand
ATGCAAACGGTAAATTTGCCCCAAGTTTGACTATCAGATTCGTTGTCAGCGACCTCAATTACCTATAAACAAAGAAATTAGAGTGGTCAGTGTTCTGTAGTAGCGTATCTGGATATTTACCGAAACTTCACCTAATGTAATAAAAATAATGGAGAAATTCTTCAGTTAAATAAAATATACCGAAAATCTTTAAATAGGAAATAAATATTTCTTTAAATAAATTAAATCGTAAGTAATGAAACACTGTTTTATTTCATATTAAAAAAAAATTGTTGTGTCCATTTTTTATAGTATTTAAATATGTATGCCCTGTCGGTGGGCATTAGAAGATGAATGCCTGTAAAAGAAGCAAAATAAAACGAACAAAACATAAGTGATAACTATGTAAACAACGTGAAGCTGTATAAATGTTACAAAATTACTCGATTCGGCATTAAATAATACGAAAAAGGATTGATATACCGTAAAACAAAAACAAAACAGAACAAGACGTAAAATATGTTTTGACTCTGTATTTGCGAATGGTGACTTTGGTGATTTATTTAATAAAGTCATTCTTGACTTTTGTAACATGTATTTCTAAACATATTTTTTGTGTAAGGCTCACTCAAAAGTAAATAAATAAAAAAACATAAAGTAGCACAGTAAAAAAAAAAACGAACTCGTAGCGTTAAATGTAAAAAATATATTTATTACTGAATAAAATAGAATAAGCGTTCCTACAATAATAAACAGAAGACATCGTTAAAAATGTAAGTAAAATACTATACTATTTAAACTGGAACGATACCTTCTATGCATAACTGTCTTAAAAATAATCCGGAACCATAAATAGACAGTTATTATTATTATTTTTTTTTTGTTCGGGAACTTTTGGGAAATAAAAGGGTTAATGATTTTTAACTGATAAAGATTGAACAATAAATTAATTAATGTTTGCGATGATGATGATCTTTGATAAAGATTGAACAATAAATTAATTAATGTTTGCGATGATGATGACGCGTTTCATTAATTAATGTTTGCGATGATGATGACGTGACACCGTACAGACAAGCATATTAATATATAGATAATAATAATAATAATAATAATAATAATAATAATAATAATGATGATGATGATGATGATAATAATAATTATATGTGTCTGTGTATGTATAAATAACTTACTTTTATGCACGTAAAAATGTTTAAATAAATATTTAAATACTAAATTAATAAGTACAAATAATACGTCCCTTAATGTGGTGTGACTAGAATGCAAACAAATGGCAGGTAACTTCTCTCTAAAAAAAGCGCCCAGGAAGCGAAATGAAAGAAGAAAAAAATACCACAAAATCGCTAAAAAAATATATCTTGCATTTAAAAGCGATAAAAACCATGCATAAAATTGATAAAATTTCGTGGTCTTGTAGTAAAACACCAGGCTAGTTATCAAGCGTTGACGATTCGATCCTTATCAACAAGTTTAGCCATACTGACCTGCGAGAAGGGTTTTCTTATAAATATGCATAAATTAATTAAAAAAATATTTCAAACTTAACCATGGAAAAAAGACCGACAGACAGGAAATATTGAGAAATCCGCAGACGCATGTAAAAATTTTATTCTTTCAAATTGCAATAAAAACGATTATCATTGTTTAATTACTTGCGCACATGGAATATATGTTCTCATAGGTTTGAATGGTACTGAATTCAGCCGATATGAATACTAAATATTTGCGAAACCTACTGACTGCTCTTGCTGGATTTTCCCTGCTTTTCAACTCGAACTTCAACGAGTCTTGTTATCAGGGTCACCCTCATTGCTATTGTTTACACCTTCTGTTTCCTTCTACAAAAATAAAGTTTATTCTCACCCCCTCCCTCTTTTTCTGTCTGTCTCTTTCTCTCTCTCCTTTCCCTTTCTTTCGAACTCCAGCCGTTGGCGCTTGCATACAGCACCATCAAAATCTTGCGATGTGAAACGCGCCTCTTTAATTAAAAAGAAGAAGCCAACGAAATGACCGGTCGCTTGACACGATTTGTGTTGCCTGAGACGGTGGCAACCAATGGTGCTAAGTTGCCACACTCGGTAAGACGTCTGTGTAACCCTTTACAGATGGAAGGCGATCAGGGTTTACAACAATAGGTGCACACAGTTGCACAATAGACACATGAACATAAACCAATCTATAGCAAAACAAACAGAACAAAGAAAAAGAAGGAACATTTTCTAAGATGCGTCCATTTGATTTAGATGTTTAGCCATGAAAATGCTGTTTTTGAATCGTTTCACCGATCCAACTGCACGCTCGACGGACAGATATAGCCGTATTTGCAAATACTATTTACAAATTTAAGCCGCACAGACTTTCAGAAACACTTTTAAAATATCCCTTGACCTTTTGGATATGAGCAAAATGTAGGACCTGCTCTGATAAAATAAGTAACTTTTTCTGTCCTCGGTTGGCGAAGGAGAAATCATTTTAGGTTGAAGAAAGTTTTTTTTGTCTCAATCCAGAGTATCCCTCTTTGGGGAGCTAGATTTGCCCCTAATTATAAACCGACATTATTTTTAATGCTGTCTTCGTTTAAAAGGCAAGTAAATAAGGACTTTCGAAAAAGTTGTTGGCTTTCGGCTAAAATCAAAATGTAGTATCTGTTCTAATACGCTATTTTCCTCGTTAGTAAGTGAAAAACACTCTTAATCTACGCTGCATATTTTAAGTGAGCTGGATTACCTTCACATATGCAACCGCACTTGTATATAATTCTACCGTCTTAAGGGTTGTTAGTGAATAGAATCACATATGTTCGAAACTGATATTTAAAATTGTGAGCTGGGTATTACTAAAAATCAGGAAGAAAGATAATTATATTCATCACATAACTCTCGCCACCTTTGTTAATTTGCAGATCTGAAAATTATTTCCTGACAATATCATTAAAACAATCTATTTGTTTAAATATTTTACACACGATTTGTAATTTCAACCTTATATAATTTGAAATTTGAAATATAATTTGAAATTTAAAATAATAAAAAAAAAATTAATTAAAAACATTATTTGAATATTTTTTCTTCAACTATTAGCTCGAATAAAATCACAGGAACGTTCACATTGTGACCATAATTAAGTCGTCTGCATTATTATAAGTGACTTAAGTCACTCATTTACCTGCATGGACTATTAAATGGTTATTACACATGGAATTTCACCAGTTATATTTTATAATTCAATTCGAGCTATTTTAAACACGCACAGGTGTTCCTGAGTTGTACTCGAAAAGAAGTATATGACCTTTTGAATTGAACCGTTTATGAAAATAACATTTGACTATGTACATCAACAGATATTCTTCAGTTTTACTTGTGCTTTACATTGCTAATGAAATTCGACCATTAATTCAACAGTCAGAGATTTTAACTGCCGCATGGTCGTCACAAACCACAATAAAATCTTAATGTTTATATAAGCAACATCAGCTGCCGAGAGCACTCCATTCATTAGCGAAGAGCATTGCATTTTACCAAGAGCTTCGTATTATCGTAAGTGCTGACTAGTGAATTTACTGACCAGATGCTCAATATACAACTATGACTGGAATACATACGAAACCAAACATAGACAGTTTTGAAAGTGTGTAATTGCGTAAAACAAATGTATAGAATGTAACACGCACACATATGTACATGCATGTACGTATGTGTGTGTGTTTGCATCCTCCAAATATTTTCTTATACACACGCGCACGCACACATATTATAAGGATAAAAATACAAACACATCTCTATATAATATTAGATATGTGTATATGTTTATATATTTATATGTATAGGATTCACCTAAAAACTAATTAAGCGACCATTAAGACTTCTGGAATATAGCTGCTAGGCGCAAGAGTAATGTAATTTGGGCTACATTAATTCGTTTTAGTTCACGCAAAGATACGGCAAAGACAGGTAGAACTCTTTTGTATAAATTCAGATACCTCCATGTTTTGTGAAATTTTAACAACAGACATTACGAATCTATTTTTATTATCCCTAAAATCTCTTTCTTCAAAGTATAAAAAATGTATTCATGAAGAAAAATATAGAAGAAACCTTCCATTCAAACATTCAAGGATTCATGATTTGCATTAAACGTTCATCATATTCATTACACATCAATTAAGTAAATTAACTGTTTTCTTAAAACCGCTAGGGCCAAAATTTTTTAGACATTTTCGAGAATTAAAATCAGATAATGGATTTAGATCAAAATTAGAATGAGGGTTCTAGGTAAAAGGGTTAATAGTATTATATCTTGAATTTAATCTTTGTAAGAGGCCATAAAGGTGTTGCAATATTCTTCTATTCAAAAAATAATTTTTACTTGTCCTGACATGGGTGGGTTCGAATTGCCTACAAGCAGGAATAATCACTTCCTGCATTGATGATTGCGTAATCTTGAAACACTAGTGTCTTAATTGTAACCGGAATCGGGAATTGGAAAAATCAGAACTTTTAGGGGTGTCGGAATCGGAAAAATTGGTGCCTATTTTTCGATGCCAAGAACGATTCTTTTAATTGTCTTTTTAATTTGATTTTGTTTAAAACAAAAGCTTCCATATTATTTGATTTTAAACAACCAGCAAAAATAAATATCTACATATCACCCCTCAGATGTTTGGTTTTACGTTTGAGGAAATATATGCACGTTTTACATGTGCTTATACGGTAATCCGGTAAGAAGGCAACTCTACAATCAAATATTTAAAGGTTTCTAAAGAATCGCAATCGGCATTGGTATTGTATCGGAATCGGAGATTTAGTATGGAATCGGTAATTGTGTCGGAATCGAGAAAATATTAGAATAGTTCTATCACTAATATATATATATATATATATATATATATATATATATATATATATATATACGAGCAAACAGTTAATAAAACATGTTAAAAAACACTTTGAAATGAGTTAAAAAACATATTTAATCTGAAAAGGAACCACTAGATAAGTGGATTGTCGTTATATATATATATATATATATATATATATATATATATATATATATATATATATATATAAGTATATATATATATATATATATATATATATATATGGTTGTATGTGTATGTGTGTGTGTGTACATATATATATATATATATATTAATGGTGGAACGATTCTAATATTTTCTCGATTCCGATGCAATTACTGATTCCATACTAAATATGCCAGCGGTACGTACACATGACCAGGCGCGTTACGTTTATAAAGTATATACGCGTATGTAAGTATATAAGAATATAATAAAAACGTGTATATTGAAGCGGTGCGCGTGTGTGTATAGTTTCCCATTCAATATGCACGTTTTTCATCACATGCTTATATACTTGCATACGCGCATAGACTTTATAAACGTGACGTGCCTAGCCATATATACGTACCATTGTCATATTCACGTAAACGTATTGTGGGTGGAGCTGGTCCACGAGCTCCTCCCTGTGAAAACGTCCCAGTCACAAGCAGGTGGTAAGCGTTTAAGCAGTTGTCCTTCTCTAAGTGATGCGCGAATGGGCCGTTATGAAAGCAAAGTAGTGAACCGATAGGGCGCGCGTGCGCGTGTGTGTATGTGTGTGTGTGTGTAGGTGTGTGTAGGTGTGTGTGTGCATGTGTGGGTGCGTATGTGTGTTTTTTGCGTGCGTGCGAATGTGTGTGTGTGTATGTGCGAGAGGGGGCTTTCTCGAGCTGTAAAAACCCTTACTAGAGAGACAATTGCAGAGCGTTCGGACACCGTCCCGTCCCACTTGACGACTGCTTTAAGCACTTAGCTAGAGTCTTTAGGCAGCCATTCTGCTGCACATATGTTCTTGTTTTGTATTACGCCCTTTCTTTTTTATCCCAATAGTTTTTAATGCATTAAAAATCAATATTAGAAGGAAGTTGGCCCTTCTAATGATTGTTCTTTAAATTTATTTGTTACCATTGCATTCTTTCTCTTTTTTTGTGTTTTTCTTTTGTAATCTTTCTCTCTTTTTTCCTATTTTAACTTTGCCCTTTTAATTTCTTTCTTTTTTCCTCTTTTTTGTCCCTTGCAATCCCCTTTTCTCTTGTTTTCTTTTTTTTATTATTGATATCCTGTTCTAACGATTTAATTTTTGTCTCGCTTTGTCAAATTTTATTTCAACACAGAGTCAAACTTTCAAACTCTTTCCATTTCAAACTCTTTCCATTTACAACTCTTTCCATTTCAAACTCTTTCCATTTCAAGCACTTTCTGCCTATATCTATAATAATAATAACAATAACAATAATAATAATAATACCAACAACAATAATAAAAATAATAGTAATAATAATAATAATAATAATAACAACAACAACAATAATAATAATAACAATAATAATAATAATAATAATAATAATAATAATAATAATAATAATAATAATAATCTGCTACTAATGGAGTTTTGTAATCCATCCGTCTAAACCTTAAACTCTAAGATTATTCTATTAACTGCACTATCTTTCAATGATCAATATTTGTATTCCCATCATTATATTCTCCTTCGAGAGATAGTGTAGTATATGTTCGTTCGTCATGATACCATCCTTCCCTGGATATCGCCTCATGTTCAGGTATTAGCAAAAAATATGCATAATCTTTATAAATACAACAGTAGATGTATGCGCATGTGTAAATATTTAACCGATAAACTCTTAAACTACTGATTACATAACATTAAAATCAACAAGAACTAGTAATCATACACCAACGATGATTTATAACGAATCAATTTTTTGTTTGGATGAATAACGCGTACAGAAATATGTCGAGAGTTCAAATGTAAAATGTTCATTTCAACTTGCCGATATTCATTCATTGCTTGAAGTGGTTTAAGAAAAAGTCAAAGACTGTTAAAGCCTCATTCAACAATGCTCGGCCCAAACACCCAGAACCTACTATTCTATAGTTTCAGTAGTAGCTCGGCAACAAACTTCAAGATAGTATTTCGTCGAAAGATTGCATTGAAAAATGGTACTCATTTAGGGAGATAGTTTCTGAAACTGCTAAGGATGTTCTTCTTAGGACAAAGGAAAGAGTTCATGAAGACTGGCTCGACCAAAATGATGAACAAATTAAGAAAGCCATCAAAGCAAAGCATAATGTCTGTATTGAATTGCAGAAAGACCATTCTTCTGTACTGACGTGCAGAGCTTTCAAAATTCTGCAGGCCAACGTGCAATCGGATATACACAAAATACAATAAAACCAGTGGAATGAGAAAGCATCTGAAGTTTAACAGTATGCTGACGCATAATTCAAATAATTTTTGTTTTTATTCACCAAAGACATTCTATGGAACCTCAGTCTGAGGATGCTGTTTCTTACTATCTGCTACACTTTGATCAAAGATTAAGAAAGATTGAATAAACGCTGGTGTAAACAATTTAGCAATCTACACAACATCTTCACTCAACACGGAGACACTCAATCAGATTCCTCACAACCGATTAAGGATACCCTTGCTGAGCCACCAACAATGACAGAAACCTATAAAGCAATCATTCAAAGAAACTCAGTTAAAGCAGCTGGCAAGGAAATCACCTGAGGAAATCTACAAGACGGCAGGCTTAAATGCATTTAAAGTCTTTCATGATCTATTGCAAAGCATCAGGGTGGCGGAGAAGATGCTAGACGACTTTCAAGATTCCTTGATCGTCTCTCTATATGAGAACAACGGTAGCAAAACTGATTGCGAAAACTACAGAGGTATATCAATTGTTTTGATCGTCGGGAAAATGATCGCCAGAGTCATTCTCAATCGACTCATTACTGTCTTTGTAAGAGGCACGGTGAGGTTTTATACCTTGGAGGAGCACCATCGATATGATTTTTGCCACGAGACAACTTCAAAATAAAACATATCGATGTGCTTCATTGACCTTACTAAGGCTTTTGACAGGTTGAGCAGGAAACCTTTTTGAGCTGTGCTTGGCGTATTGGATGTCTACCGAAATTTATTTCAGTGATATGATTCTTTAATGATGGCATGAGAGGCCTAGTTCTCCACATTGACATAAGAGTTTGAGACTTTCGAGATTAGCAATGAAATGATGCTGGGCTGCGTACTAGCACTAATACTCTTCAACACCTTTTTCACTTGCATGCTTCCTCACGTAGTGAAAGACATCGAGCAATGGGTCTACGTTCGCTACGTCTGGATGGCTCCCTTATTGATCTGTGCCGACTGTCAAGACCAAGCCGCTTCTAGACGTACTTTACTCGCACATACTGAATCAGATCTGTAACCGATGCTAAACCGCTTTTCAGAAGACCCTAAACTGTTTTGCGTAACAATCAACCTTAGTAAAACCGAGATGCTTTGCAAACCTTCACCAGAAAGAACCTCCATCCCTACGCAATTGCCATTGACAACACTCAGTTGAATAATGTGGAAACACACTGCTCAGCATATGTTCGAGTAAAAAACTGAAAGTGTACAATGCAGTGGTTTTCCCATCCCTTCTCTACAGATGTGACAAATTCCACGTTCATGTCTACGTTCCGTATTTGAAATCCACTGTCATGACCGCATTACCAATCTTGATGTCCTAGACAAAGCCAAACCATGACAGAGCGTATGCTCATCAGAGCTCAACTGTGGTGGGTAGATCATGACATTCGAACGGAAGAATATCGCATGCCAGGACACATGTACGGATAACCTCAGAAATGAAAGAGAAACAATTGTCGGCCAAACAAAGGTTATGAGGACACAATCAAGACAAATCGACAGTGGTGTGAACTTGGACCCAAAAAATTACAAAAACTGCGTCTATGATCGATCAAACGAACGAACCCCCGCCCACAAAGCTCATTGACGCCAGAGATGGGTGTCACAGAGCAATACTAGAAGAAGTGCAAACTACGGACTTCTGGTGCTCTTACTGTGGCAAATTCAGCGCACCCAGCCTAGAATTGTGCCGTCATCTGCGAAAAAAAAAAAAACCCCAGATATTACGAAAGCGATGTGTCTTCCGCGAACACGATGGACTACCAACATATTAACTCAAAATGATACGATAAATTGTGTGAGCATAAATTAGATGAAAGAATAATTTAAATTACAAAAAAAATATATATTTATTACAAACACTATAATCCCAAGTGTTTGGAAATATTAATATTTAAAAGAATACCCGTTACATCCTTGAACCTAACAGTTTCGCACCACTGTTATGCATTTTTACAATGCTTAGAATCAGAATAGAATGATACTAAAACTTATGTATAGTGTCCTTAATTAAACTTTGAGTCAATTAAATGATTTGACTTTGGAAAAAAATTAAATTTTCGGATTTCTAAAGGAGCAACTGAGATTCAAGGAATTTTGATAACTAACAAAAATGAGGCCGGTGTAATATTATTACTTTTAACGTTCGGAAATTGTTTTTAAGTTTGTCCTGTTTTTAAATTATGAACACTGTAAGATTACGCATGCGTGATAATTATTGTTCTCATGTATCATATACGAGGTCCTTCAACGAAATATTATTTCTAAATAAACAAAACCAAATTTAGAAACAGTTTCACAATGCTCAAAGATTATAGGTAATTATAGGTAATTCTTATATATATATATATATATATATATATATATATATATATATATATATATATATAAGAATTCTTATATATATATATATATATATATATATATATATATATATATATATATATAAGTACAGTTAAGTTTACCAAAATAATCCAAGATGGCAAAACTAATGTATATTACAAATATTGAAGAGTTAATATTTATTAAGTAATCTCAACCAGATATAAAAGCTCAATAAAACCAAATAGGAAATAGAGCTTATAATAACATTATTCTTTAATCAGCCCAGCCTTGACAGTCGTTTTAAATTCTTTTTTCTACGCACATCTTATCGTTCTTTTAATAATATTATTTAAACTCATTCTCTTTTCCTTGTACCCATTTGTGAATTATTCCACGGATTTCTGCCTTTTGGATTACTTTGGACCATCTTCCAATTACGCGATTACCTTGGAGTTTACTTATGGAAATGGAAATTTAACCAACTTTTTTGGATTTTGGATTTTTGGATTTTACCGTTATTGGATATTTAACCCTTCACTAGACTATCCATTTACGTGAAATCGCCTTTTTCTTCACCCAATTCCATCTGCTTCACTATTTGTTACCAAGTAAGCTCTCTGACTTACTTGTAGTTTCATTAAATACTTTTGCAAGCAAAATCCGATCCCGCATTTTGCTAACTCCTACCCTCTGATGAGAAGAAAAGTATTTCTTTGAAACTTCGTGGGTTAAGGACTGTCCACTTATTTTGTGCTTCCTTTTTAAAATTAAATATGTTTTAACTCTTTTTCAAAGTATATATATATATATACATACATATACACTTTGAAAAAGAGTGAAAACATATTTAATTTTAAAAAGAAAGCACAAAATATACAAAACAAATAAACTATTACCTGCATTTGAAGCGTTGTATGCATTTGTAAATTAAGAATTACGTATATAAACACGTTTTGAAGCCTAGAAAACAATGCATATATTTTTTAACTTTCCAAACGTATTTGTATATGTAATAATAATAATAATATATATATATATATATATATATATATATATATATATATATATATATATATATATATATATATTAGCAGGGGTACCCGGCATTTCACGGGGTCATATAAATTTTAATAGAAGTGAAATTATGTGCAATATCTTTGTATTAAATTATCTATCTCCCCTCTCTCTTTCAAACCGTATCTTTATGTTTCTCTATTTTCGCACCTCCCTTTTACCGTCTTTATCCGTAAACCTATTAGTAACTTTCGCCTTATTCCTTCCTCTGTCTTGTAGTATAGTGTTGAAAAAATGTAATTCAGATACTAAAGCTACGTTTTCCAAATACTGCATTCTCGCATATATTGCTTCGGGGCAACTCAAAATATAACAAAACAATCACATTCTTAAATAATATAATTCTGATCACTTCACTCGCTTTCACAATAATATGGAGATAAATTAAAAAGAAAATCTTAGAATATATATGAAATAAAATAATTTTCAGTTCGTTTTCTGTATCAGCCATTTCAGGGATTGGCATATATGAATTAAAGTAATTTTCCGATCGAATACTGCTTCATTCATTTCCGGAACTGACTTAAAAATATGTATGAATTAAAGTAATTTTCAGATCATCTTTAGCTATTTCCGAGACTTACTCCATATACGCCCTTCTTAAAAAAATATATAAAATAAAGTAATTTTAAGAACGTAATCTGTATCTGCCATTTTCGGGATTTACTCTATATTACCTCGTCTTCATAACATATATGAAATTAAATAATCTTAAGATAAAAACCGATTCAAAGATTTCCACCACTGACTCTATATACGCCTTATCTTAAAAATATATAGGGGAAAAAGTAATTTTCAGATCGTAAAATCTTCCAAGCATTTCCGTTGATTGACTCCATCATTCTTTTTTAAAAATATATATGAAAAAAGTGATTTTCAACCATTTCAAGGACTTACTCCATATACCCCCTTTTATAAATATATTTGAAATAAAGGACTTACTATATCGTAAACTGCTTAAGCCATTTCCGGGACTGACTCTATATGTCTAACCACGCTTTAGCCATTTCCGGAACCGAGGTATATACACTCTGTCTTAAAAATAAATGAAATAAAGTACTTTTTAAACCGTAAACTGCTTTAGCCAGTTCTGGGACTGACTTTACATACTCCCACTCTTAAAATTATACTTGAAGCAAAATAATTTTCAGATCATAAACTGCGTTAGCTATTTCATTTTCTTACTCTACATACACTCTCTCATTAAAAATATAGATGGCATAAGGTAATTTTGAAATCGTAAACTGCTTCAGCCATTTCCGTGACTGACTTCATATGCTCCTCCATATTAAAAATATATATGCAATCAATTATATTCAGATCATAAACTACTTAACTATTTCCGGGACTGACTCCATATACCATACCCCCTCTTAAAATGTATATGAAATAAAGTAATTTCAGATCGTTTACTGCTTCAGCTATTTCCGACATATATGACATAAAGTAGTTTTGAGATCGTAAACTGCTTCAGGCATTTCTGGAACTTACTCCATATACCCTCTCTTAAAAATATGTATGAAATAAATGGACTTTTCAGATCGTACACTACTCCAGCCATTTCCAGGACTGACTCCATATACTCTTTCCTTTTCAAAATATATATGAAATAAAATACTTTTGAGGGCGTAAACTGCTTAAGCCATTTCTGGCCCTTATTCTATACACTACAACCTAACCGCTTTAAAATATATTTTACATGAAGTAATTTTCGGATAAGAATCAGCTCGGCTGTTTTCGGGACTGACTATATATTCCCTTTTCTTAAAAATACATAAGAAATAATGTAATTTTCAGATCGTAAATTGCTCCAATGTTTTCCGAGACAGATACCATACAGCCCCACTCTAAAAATATATACATATATAAACTGCTCTGCCATTCCCGGGACGAATTCTATATATCCCCTTCTCTTAGGTCTTTCACTGTTTAAGCCATTTTCGGGACTGACATCTTGAGACAGAAAACTGCTTCAGCCATTCTGGGAAAGGCTCTATATACCTCCACATTTAAAAAAATATATATATATGAAATAAAGTTAGTTTATTATCTTAAACTGCTTAAGCCATTTCCGGGACTAACTCTATATTCACTCTTTCTTTAAAATATATATGCAATAAAGAATTTTCAGATTGCAAACTGTTTCAGCCATCTCCGGGACGGATTCCCCTTTTTTAAAAATAAATAAACATAAAGTAATTTTCAGATCGTAAACTGCTTAAGCCACTCAGGTACTAAATCTATACAATTATCTCTCTTAAAAATATATATGAAATAAAGTAATTTTTAAATAGTAAACTGCGTCTGCCATTTCCAGTACTATCTCCATATACACTCTACTTTCTTAAAATATATAAATAAAGTTATTTTTAAATCGTAAACTGCTTCAACTATTTCCGTGACTAAATCCATATACACTCCTTTAAACCTTTCATATATATATATATATATATATATATATATATATATATGTGTGTGTGTGTGTGTGTGTGTATGTATGTATTATTTTATGGCTATAAACTGTATAGTTTACAGCCTAGAAAAAAAGAAAGAAAATATAAATCACAAAAGAAAGTCACCGTATAAACTTTGCAACTTATTTCTAAATACCTTATTTTTTATGTATTAAATGACATTGAAATCTCAACCTAAAATGGCGGACTGGTTTCTTTGAAAAGTATTACTGTACGTGTTGAAAAACGGAATGTCGAATAGCCTGGCCGAAGAAAGCAATCAATGGAGACAATTAAATTGTAAGCCTGAAGCACTTTATTCTCTACTAGACTGGCTTCACCCGTGATTTGCAGGCATTGTTTAGGACAACGTGGAAAAAGGCTCCGCGAAATTGGTTTAACCCCGGACTTGCCTACATTGTTTATGGCAGAATAGCGAAATCGCTTTCTCAATATCGTTGTATTTACTTCCAAGCAAAGAACCGATGACAAAGGCGCATTTGTGAACGATGGATCATTCTTTTAGGATTTAAAGGGACAGGAAGAATGTTTTTTATATTGTTATGGCCACTAGTGTTTGAAGCCTAAAGGTCTTAAACTCGTTACTTGACGGGATTCGACCCTGCAGCAAAAAAAAAAAAAAAAAAACAACAACAAAAAAACTTTCTATAGTGATTACCAGAGCGTGCATGGTTGGCCCGAGGGATACCTGTCTGGATTGCAGAAACTTCTATACCGACTTCAAATCTCATCTAACTATTACTGTCTTTTACGACACTAGTATTTTGAGTTAGTTCACCGAGGTTAAGCGGCACTGACTCTGGTCAATAGGAAATGGGTGACTGTTTGCTAATTCCAGGGACTCTATTCGGTAAAGAGCTCTGTTTAACGTTTGGAAACTTTTCAAGTTATTTTTTATTGTTTTGATTAAAACCTTTTGTAAACAACACGGGACAAACAAAACTGACGACTAGGCGCTCTTGCAGAGACTAGAATAAAAAAAAAAGATACATGTAATAAATGACTATTACCAAACTCATTAAAATTCAATTTCTTATCGACCTGTATATTTTTAATGCCTTCATTTTTTCATTGCCTTAATATTTTTAATGCTTTCATTTTTTTTAAATCTGGTTATCTGGACATTGTTTCTAGACTTCTTCATCTTTTCCTGCCTCTGAACTCAATGTCAGTTGACTTTCTTTAGTACAGAAATCCGCATAGAGACTTTTAACATGTCTATCCGTTGTACCCTGAGACTGAACGAGGCTTCTGATCTGATTTTTATGTAAAAGGGATTAATTTCTACAAGGTTTTTCGTTTTCCCCTTTATTAACTGAGCGGCAAGATTATACAAGCGTCAAAATGCTATTCGAATCATATGTCAAAATAATCGTATACGACGAGTTATTTACATTTGTTATTGCGTTTGGACATTACATACACCAACACGGTTGATTTATGCAATAAAATCGAGAAGTCAAACATATAAGGATCATCGGCTTTGGCAAAGCAAATCGATATTTGGTATACGATCATTAATTATGCAATAAAATTTCTACACCAATCATACTTTTATAGGTCCTGTCTAGCCATGCGTCAGATAAGAGTTAAGTAAGGATTAAAGCTATGTTAGGTTTCTGGTGCATAAACAACTTGTCTCTGTAAAGCACAGTGAAAAAAAGAATCTCCGGTGTAAAAGGTCCAGTAATGCCAAGCAAGCTTCAACCCTGCCTCATCGCCGTAATATCGCATTTGATTTTTTACAAGTACTTTAATGGAATGCGCTCCGACGAACTCGTAGCAATTGTGCCCGATCGATGTAAATCTCCCTGACTAAACCGACAAGAAGCAAAGTCTCATCCCTGTACATGTACCCGATGCATATCTATTCTAACAGTTTCTTCTCTCGAACTGCAAGAGTTGTGAATTAGTGAATTTTCTCCCTATTTCCCACTTTCTTGATATACTACATGCAGAAATTTCAATCTAATGCGAACATACATCTAGCTGTTCAACTGCCTATTTAATATGTCCTCATAGGCATGGTCTCTAATTTACAATAGCCCCTTTACATAATACTAGAAATGTTTCTTGTTCTGGCGTGAATATATATCTATAAAAAATTTAATTAATGTTAGGGTTACGATTAGGATCTATGTCATGACGTTTAGATAATTGAACTCCTTACAAAATTACAAATTAAAAGCCTTAGTTGGGTTAAGGTTAGGTTAAGATCCGGATTAGGTAAAACATATTCAACATCATTAATCAATTTCGTCCTCTCGAGTAAGTAATAAAACTTTTGGTTTTATAAGAACCTTCTCACCCTCTCAATTAATGCCCCCCATCGGTCTTATCTTTTTCTCTCTCTCTCTTTCTTCGCTAAAATCTTGAAGTCATTAATCCATCGCTAGTCCATCAGCTTGCAAATGCCAAACTTCTTTCTGACCGATAGTGCTTTAGGCAAGCTCGTTCTACTGTCATCTCTGAATGCATATATCATGCACTATATAAGGAAGGGGAAACTAATTAATGCGGTAGCCATTGATATGTCCATAGCCTTTGACAGGCTCTGTCAAGAAGATATTCTCAACTGCCTACATAGTGTCCCTGTAAGCATAGTCCCGAATAGCAGCCGTTACGTTCAAGTGGCAATATGTATCCCCCGCAGGTTACTTTGGAGGTTTACATGAAAACAGCTGCAAG
The DNA here is from genome assembly GCF_053919585.1 of Euprymna scolopes. Lineage (NCBI taxonomy): Eukaryota > Metazoa > Mollusca > Cephalopoda > Sepiida > Sepiolidae > Euprymna > Euprymna scolopes. Next base: position 129,638,427 of record NC_136482.1, on the reverse strand, counting down.
AGTAGGAAACTGCCATAAAATCAATAACCCGATGCTCGTCTCACTTCCAAAATGGCGGTATCAAGTTGAGTTTGTACTACACAAAATGGTCGTGAAGTATCAAGGAGGATTACATAACAAAAGGTGTTGAGCATCATCCCGAACGCCACTGAAATATGCGAAGAGTGCTGGAACCTTGGCTAATCTTATTACCACTCAGATTCCAGAGAAATCCAGCAGTTGTTATTAACAAGAAATGAATTGTAAACGGCTGTTACAATAACGCAACGGTTTAAAAAATGTCGAAAGAAGCAGAGAATGGTGGAAATATGAGTACACTTATTATTTGCAAGAATACAAGGAATGCCACTTATTACCAGTTATAAATCATTGATAATGACCTCTGTGAAAACTCCAGTCGAGTAACTACTACTACTACTACTACTACTACTACTAATAATAATAATAATAATAGAAATATGATATTAATCGAATTGATATAAAAAGATATTAGACGACTAATATGTATAGAAGTAGAGACGATGCTATAAAAAAAAACATGAAATACATAGGTTCTAATAATCGTCATTAAAAAGTAACGCAAATGTGGATAACACAAAGAGCAATAAAAGATGAGGGAAGTAAAATACAGGTATGAACGATTTATAAGATCAAATAAAAAAAATACTATGGAATAGACATTTTAACTTAGAAACAGAATTACTGCTGAGAGTCGCAGAAATGACTACATGAAAACCAAGAATCGGTGTGTCAAGATAAGTAAGACTAAACAGTAGAACATACACAACGTGAATATAGAAAACTAGACCAAATACGTGTAAAAATACATATGACTCTGTCGGGAAAATAGTTTACGTGGATCTGTGAAAACGACAGCATTTTGAACACACATACAAATGACACTGACGAGAGTCAATATTGTAAAATTAAAATGAAGAAAGACAAATGGAAAAGCACACGCAAACCCGAAGAACGTATGCAGTAACATTAGACAAGACGGATATACCTGCCAGATGGTAAATTTTGCCGTCTCAGTAATTCAATTCACAATTCATGGACGCAGTAAAACTAAATAAATACATGGAGATCACCAGAGATTTGATGGAAATATAAAACTGTATGAGAGCACGATAATACCAATCATAATAATAATAGAAACAGTACTGAAAAACAGGAAGGTAGATTAGGCAAAATTGGAACTAAAGAGGGGATTGACATCGTGCAAAGCACAGCATTAATTAAAATAGCCGGAAAATGAAGAAAAGTTCTCGAATGTAGAAACCAACTCATATAACGAGATAACAGTGATCAACGACAAATCTGAAAAAAAAATAACACCACGTTAACTCAACTAGAAACATACATGGGATATTACTCCAACCGAAGGGGAATAACACTACCTGGTTAGATTAAAAAAAAGCATATAATCTTACCCCTTCTCAAAGAAAAATGAAACAGTAGTATTAACAGAAAATAACAGAAGAAAAACTAAAGAAGGATAGATCAGTAAATAATTTAATTAAAAGATAGAAAAGAGAAAAAAGAAGAAAAAAGGAAGAAAAAGAATAGGCAATACATAAATAAAGATAATAGGTCAAGAAAAAATAAAATAAAGAAGAAATAATAAATAAAAAGGGATGAAAAGAATTAAACGAAGGATAAAAAAAGATATTAAAAAGAAAGGAAAAATAAAAGAAAAAATATCAGTCGGAAATAAACTAATATGAACAGGATGAATGGAAAACAAAACGAAGGGGAAAAGGAAGAGAAAAAGGATCCATTTCCATTTTTGATGTCCCTTGCAGAACCATTTTTTAAAGATTCATTTGATATCTTAATTTAGAACCTAGTCGCACGCAATTGTCGCCTCGTGGCACACGTAAGAGCGAGTTCGATCCCAAGTTTCTTTTGATCTCACCCCAACCCCCGCCGCCGACCTGCCCTAGATTTTCTCCCAATTCTTTTTTCTTTTTTTCTAACCCTTTTCTTGTCTTCAGCTTAACTCCCCCCCACTTTTCTTTGCTTACCATTCCTTAATCCATCAATCAGTGGCCTTCCTGGATGCAATCTGTCTACTCGTAAGGTCATTGTCTTCTATTTTTCTCATCTTTCTTCCGAGCACCCTATTCCTACCAACACTGGGAATAGATAGGAAGAAGACATTAGAGCCTATCAAATAGTCCCCTTCTACCAAGTCACCGTAAGAGGAAGATGACGTGGCCACCATTAATACGAAAGGCTTCCGGTTTCTTCAATGCTTCATCCATAGAAAACTCGTGAAGTGTACTAAACATCTGCAGACGTTCGCTTCTCCAGTTTAATCGGAGGGAACGGCATCACCGTCTATATACAAGCATACAACCTTATTAAAGTGTATATTAGCTTTTAAGTGCATGTATTTTGCAGTTTAGCCTTATCAAGTTAATATATATGAACGCGTAGGCGCCCATTGTCCTTCCGAACATGTCACTGTATCGTTGTATCAATACAGTATCAGGTTGATACTCTTATATTAGCTATATCAGAATAGTGGGCCATAACAATGTAACACACGTGAATATATAACTAAAAAAAATCAAACCGAATACTTAAAATTAATAAAAAGTATATTGATATAGTAAAAACCATATATATATATATATATATATATATATATATATATATATATATATATATATATATATATATATATATATAAGAGGGTGATTCCAAATTTCTGCATCCTATTTTTTCTTTAAAAAATATTGAAGAACTAGGAGGACAGGAGTGGTTTTATTAAAACGAGCTACCAGAATTTATTTTTCTATATAATCACCACCATTTTCAATGCACCTTTTCCAGCAATGGGGTGATGGCTGTTCATGGGCGCCCGGGGCGCGCTTTGCCACGCACACCTGTCGCCACACTGCAATCGATGAAGCCATCTCCTTGCACTGACATCAACTGCATTAGTGTCGTAAACGTTCAACATGCGCCGGTGAATGTTGCTTGGTTCAATTTTTTCTGAATGGAGAAAGTCAATCACCCATCTCTACTTCTGACACACGTCCATGAGCAGGGTTGCTTCCTTAGGGTTTCACACCATCAACATCGGTAACAGAAAAATGAAACTTTCATGTCACGAATGCATAAGTTCAATTATCATAACAATGTAATTTGCAATCCCCTACGATCCATTCGGGCGGAATAACAATAATAGGCATTTTGGAACACCACTCGTGTATCTGGTAATACAAATAGCCGAAGGGTTAGGAAGGACGGAAAGACTGAGAAGTGAAAGCACTTACCAGACCTACTGGATTTGTGCGGAGTGGACTGGAACGTCTCGGAGACTTATTGCCACCAAAATTCCAGTTAAGACCTATGGCTATTGTCAGCAAGAAATCAACAGCAAGCGACTGTTGCGATAACGAAAATTTATTTGCAGAAGCTGTCGAAAGAGGTGAGGATTAATGGAAATCTGGCGAGTCTTATTTTTATCCAGACTACAGGAAACACCACTGGTCTTTATAAGTAAGCAATCTCTGATTATTACCTGTTTGAGAATTTCTAGTGAATAATAATAATAATAATAATAATAATAATAATAATAATAATAATAATAATAATAATAATAATAATAATAATATACAGATATATAAATACAGCTATATACAACTTTTCATTAAATATGATTTTGAATGTCGTGTGTATTACTACTTTGAATATACACATATATATATGTATGCACACACACACACACATATATATATATATATATATATATATATATATATATATATATATATATATATATATACAATCATCCACATACAGTACTGTTTTGTTGTATTACAACTTAACAGTGCAGTTAGACTAGCACCTTTTTCTAGGCGGTGATTGAACCTACAACCATCACGCTGATAGTCGGCAGTTCTACTCACTATATATATTGGTGTATGTATGTATATATGCACACAGATATATACATATACACGTACACAGATATATACAGATACGCGTACACACCTATATACATAATATATATATATATATATATATATATAACATCTGTTTTTAGATAATTAACAAAAGAATACTTCGAAGTTCTGCACAAGATGATGACACGTGAAATATGTGTGTGGTGCTCTTCATGGTTTGGCGGAGGGTGTCGAGTGGCAATCTCTGATCTAGGCGCTTAAATGAGCGATGACGTCAATGGTAGCCTTCAATCAATGTAAATGTTACAGATATACGCATTTAGATAGATGATAAAAAGAATAAAAGCAAACACACACGTATTCATACACACATTTATACACACACTTTTTCATAACTTGATGTCACGCTCATTCACATATGCATATGATCAATATCTCTTCTCTCCTCCCACCCATGGAGCAGATTCATACGCAGACAGTACTTCTTTCTCGTGTCAACACACGGTGTATTCATACGGCACGCTGTAGGGAGGCAAGTGTCATGGCATCAAAAGACGTGGATTTATGGCCCTAACACGTGATCATACTGACAACTGGTTGAAAAAGAAAGAAAAAATACAAAACAAAAATGGGCAAATGGAAAATACAAAAATTAAAAAGAAAAATTAAGAAAATGTAGAATAATTCCTCGAAATAATGCCAATTCTCTAACATCCTTTCCTCATTAAATGCGAAGCATATTAAAGTAGAAAAGCTAATATTTCTATATCTATTAGTTTTATTTTCGGAACATTTTCTTAGATTTTCTCTGTACTCTATAAAACAATGGACTAAAGAACAAAACATTTCGCGCCAGTATTTAAATAAGTAATACAATTATAAGCATGTAAACTCTAATACATTAAATTAACACGCTATCTATAGAGCCTTGATAAAATGGTCATATTAAAAGACACAAACGTATATTTTTATACATAGATATACATATATATACATATATATACATACATATTATGTTTATATATATATATATATATATATATATATATATATATATATATATATATATATTAGCATCCCAGTCCGGCGTTGCCCGGGTGTTGCGAGGTGTATGTTGAAAAAAAAAGCGTTCAATTTTTAAAAATTTGACCCCGATTATACCCACTTAACATTTATTGATTTGGGCTCAAATCAAGTTATTAAGTAAGATCTATGTGCAAGAAACCGATATCTAAAATTTAAAGTGTTTAGATCCAAAATTGGCGGAGGAATTTGGTAGAGTTCTCAAAGGTCAAATCTTTGAACTTTTACCCCTCAACAGCCAAATTACTGACCGAAAACGGATTAAATAGATTTTCCCAACTCTCGGTACGCTGTATACCAAATTTGGTGTCTGTAGACTTAAAATTGACAGAGTTATTGCGTAGGGAAATGTACACAGACACATAAAGACACGTTCACTTATATATATATATATATATATATATATATATATTAATAGTACAGAAGTTCAGAAAAACATTGGTACCGTCAGTGTCAAGCCCAACATAAAGGGGACCAGTTAATGGTAAAAAGTAAATGATGTTAGGCTCTCGTCAGCCATGTTAGTTTCTGTCTGAGGAACACCTTTCAACATTAAATGGAGGAGCATAGAGAGAAGACCAGCATACTCACCAGCCTCAAAACGGTGCCCCCTTTGTGATGCGGAGAACTGCCACATAATAAAGACTATTAATGACCCTCAAAATACCTGTTTGAACGTACGCAGTGAGAACCTCAAAGCCTGTTTATATAGGAAGCAATTGCTCCTAATAAACTGGGAGAACGAACAACGAACGACGACCCCCACCTAAAGGAATTTCTTCAAGAGTATTCTAGATGCAGTCAACTTAGCGCATAAATTAGTAAGTGAAAATTGACATTTAGACAATTGTAAGTATAAACATTAAGTATAAATTAAGTATGAAAATTATGGCTACCTTAAGAATACAATACACATATATAAAAGACTTAGAAATCAAATAGCCTGCATACCTCCCTCAACTATTTAAATTAAAATAAAATAAAAAAGGTTAAAAATAAATAAGATAGATTAATTACCTCCCTTGGACCAACTGAAACATGGATTATCTCCTCTTAACTGAAACAAATAAGATGAAGTAATTATATCCCTTGCACCAGCTAAAATTAAAAGAAGGCAGACCGGAAACCATGCAAAAACAGAAAAATACATATTTACTAAAATGCATTAAATAAAAAATTAAAAATAAGAAAATTCATATTAGAATAAAATAAAAACAAAATGACTGACGAGAGCCTAACATCATTTACGTTTTACCATAAACTGGCCCCCTTTCTGTTGCGCTTGAAACCGACGGTACCAATGTTTTTCTGAACTTCTGTACTATTAAATAATAAATATTAAGCTCTTATATCGAAAAAGTCTTTCTTTGTAACCGAGCACTTTGTTGGAATTCTTTCCAAAAAAAAAACAGTACACACACACACACACACACACACACACACACACACACACACACACACACACACACACACACACACACACACATATATATATATTGATAGCAAAAACGTTCATGTTTTTTTTTTCGAAGAAAAGCACAGCTTAAATACATTTAACCTGGTGACTTTCTTCAGGAATAAAAGAGGAACGTTTCTTTATAGCTTACTTTCAATAAATGTATTTTTATACTATTACTAAACTTTAATTTTTACTCCTCCATTGAATACTGTCGAATAAAGGCAATATATATATAGGTAGTGTGGGTGTCTATCTTTGCAGATGTATACAACGAGAGCATATGTGTATGCATATGTGTATGCGTGTATGCATGTATATCTGTGTACATGCATGCGTGTGGGGACGTGCAACTGTGCGTATGTATATGTATGCGGAGGTATATGCCGGCGCTCCCGTGTCCACTCACATCTAACCATAAAAAACCCCACTGATGAAAATGAAAATATTATGTATATGAGCCTGGGAATGAGTTTATGCTCATATCTATGTATAATCATGTCTACATCGAACGAAAGTATTGCGCCTATATACCCACAAATGAACTTAGATTTACATCTATGTAGACGAATATCTCTATACCAATAACTGTCTGTATATCTGGGTATGTATGTGTGTGTATACACGCACGTGTACATCCACGTGTGCGTCCGTGTGTACATGGGGTACCAATATATATGTGCACGTACCTATGTATACGTGTGTGGATGTGAGAGTATATGTGCCCGCTGCCTGCTGTCCACATACGTGTGTGAGAGCGTGCAGCTGTGTATATATGTCGATGTATGTGTTCACGAGTATTGGTATCTGTATGTGCGCATGCGCTTGCATGTATACGTGGGGTGCAGGTATGTCTGAATCAATATGCACATATACGCATCCTTGGGGGTATGGGTGTCGATGTGTGTATGTATCTGTGTATGCGCATCCATGCTTGCGCACACGTACCCAATTTAGCACCTTAAGGAAAATTAGACGTAAGCGGGAGCGGCGCGGGTATCTGTGCATGCATGCGCACATATGTGCAAATATTTGCATGCCATGGCGGAGATGTATGTGTACATGTGAACGTTTATTTAAGTATATATGTGTGTACGTGCGTATGTGTGTGCTCGCGCGCGGCCGCTAGCAAACCCTCTCCAAACAATTAACAACAAATAAAAACCAAATAAATAAACCGAATCATAGCCTCCCCGCCTCCCAACCTAAGCGAACACCCAACAGGTCAAGACATACTTATCAAGAAATCATCTCACCAACGAGACGCCAAAAGCTTTAACATTAAGACTCGAATTTTAAAGTAACCCCCCTTCTCCTACCATCACACATTCCCCTTCCCCCTCCATGTATCCCTATGCCTTCAGCCACACCAGAAATTAACTTCCCAGACCATCCCCCCCAAGTTCCTTAAACTCCAAAACTAAAACATTACCGACATACCAAGCACCCCCTTGTTCACTTCCTCTTTTTTCCGCTCTTCTCACACCCCTCCCCTGACATTATTCACTCTTTCATCCCATCATAAGGAACATTTCTGTAAAAGTCTGAGGAAGCTACAGACGGCAAAAAAAAAACGGCCGGGTAGCTGAAACAATAATGTAACTTAACAGAAAGATACGGTAATAAAAAATAAAACGCATATTTGCTCTACAACATTATTGAGCACTTCAGTTTTTATTAATTACAATTTCTACTATATATATATATATATATATATATATATATATATATATATATATATATTATGAAAGCCCTTTTAAGAAATGTGTTTCTTATCGTTGAGAACTTTCAGTTGAATTAAAGTCGATCAATTTATCGCTTATGCATAGATCATCGCTTATGCATAGATCATCGTATTAGATCACTGTCTAACCGACGTAAATAAACATTTAAAAATTAAAATGTGTAAATTCAACGTCATTTCACGCGGTTAATGGTAGCCGAATGGATACGGTTTTTGCTAATCGAGCCAGAGATGTCTCGTGTTGCCGAGTTCGAATCGTTCGACTGGTTTTAATCGTGACACCTTGCACTGAAGATTCCCGAAAGGATAAAACACTAGTGTTAGTGTCTGTAGGTATTTAATTATTATAGTAAAAAATAATTATATATATATATATATATATATATATATATATATATATATATATATAAACGTAATATACTTATATATGTATATACACGGGCCCGACAATATTTTTCGGACACTTTGAAAAAAGTATTTCAAGGTGGTTACTAATGCCAAAAACTTTTGAGATTATAAGTACGTAGTTGAGGAGTGAAAAATCCGCTACTAGTGGGATCATTTTTGTAGTTTGGCTTTGATAATATTAGTTTTGTGTGAGTTTTGCGAAAACTTGCACACCACTATTTGTCGGACATGACAAAAAATCCTATTTTATTAAGAGCTATGTTCATGTATATGTTGCTGTATGCAAATTCTCTGCTTGTACACTAAGGTGTAATCATTAGAATCAATTATCTGCTCTATTCTACTGGAAAACAATTAAGTTTAATGAGGTAAAATACATTCAAAAGAAGTCGTTTGGTTGGGCACATAAGAAGCGGTAATATGGCCACACCGTCAGAGGAATTGCCATGGATTTGAAGCTGTAGAAATCACCGGTCCAATACATGCTGAAGACAAACTCCGAGCGGACAAAGAAGAGATGCTGGAAAAGATCAATTGGCAAGAACACTGAAAGGAGAATGAAGAGGACTGTGACAAGGCTTTTGACATCCGAAGAAAAAGTTACAGCAAGAAAAGTGAAGGAGAAATGTGAATTGGATGTAAACGTCCGAACAGTACAAATAACGCTGTATATGATTGGGTTGAAGCATGCAAATGCTAAGAAAAACACTACACTCACAAAGAAACAGAAAGGAGCAAGACGAGAGTTCTAAAAGGTGGTTAACAAAGCATGTTTACTTTAAGAAGGTTATATTTACTGATTAGGAGCGTTTCAAGTTTGATGGGCCCGATGGATGGCGTACTTGGTCGAGGAGGGGTGAGCCTGTTATACTGAACAAACTACAGATCGGAGGAAGAATTGTTTAGATATGATCTTTGCTAATGGAAATATATGGTTGGAGTGGCTGAAAGGACGACAGAACAGCGAAATCTACAAACAGTTGCTGGACGAGTAAACACTACCAAGGATAAGAAGAGAGATGGGCAATGATTTTGTTCTACAGCAGACAATTGCATCATCCATAGAATAGATGGCTAAAGTGAATATGACTACTTTGGAATGACCTGCAAAAAGCACAGATATAAATTTATTGAAAAATGTTCAGGAAATGTTTGTGCAACTTGTCTATGATGGACCTGAAATAACGAAAGAGGCCCAACTATGGGAACAGAATACTAGATGCCAAAAGAACAACTAATAGAAACACCTAGAGATGTGATGGTGCATATGTTCGATCATTATGAAGAGAGATTGATTGATAAATGTTATTGAGAAGAAAGGTGATATTACAGACTATTAACAGTTTTTTAACGATTTCCGAAAAATAACGTCGCGTGTTTTGTAAAAATTGATGAAATTTAAAAAAAATTTTCCCATCAAATCTTTTTTTAGTTCATATATAAGATGAATTGCTCTTTCTATTTCTTGTAAAGTCAGTTCTCTCTGTCGCACTAAATAATTCCTCACATCTGAGGTTATTCTCTATGTCTACCAATCTACTATCCGATTAGGCGTAGAGTACTGTTGTCGTACTTCGTGCTGAATCTCTTGCTCATTTGATGATATTTGATAAACCAACACGTATAAAAAACGCTTCATACATCAAAATACTGTAAACAAATATAGAAGCCATTTAATTATCGAAAGTGTTCAAATTATTGGCCATTATGGTGCATGAACAGCTGACAACGCGCACTGCTTGGATTGAAAACGTTCCTAATCAGTTCAATTTGTAAATTGACACATCTTCTTTCAATGTTTGCTTTCAATTCATTCATTGTAGCTTTTTTATGGTGTGAATCAAAAAGAGAAACATCCAATGGGGGGAATCAAATTCGGTGAACGTGGACAGTGTTCGATACTTCCTCTTTGTCCTGACTATCTGCTTCGCAGGTGACTATCAAGATATGCTCTTACGTCATGATGATAGGGGTAAGTGCTCCATCCTACTGGAAGTGCCATTCTTTATTCCTAAACATCTCTTGGTAACGTATTCATGTAGCAAGTCGAGATAATTTAAAGAGTGTGTACATTTTATTGAGACAGCCCGGATAATGACATACATTCTTCAGAATTACCTGATCTATACTCTGCTTCCTTTCTGTCAGCTCGTTTGATTCGTTGGCCTAGTGGTCTCCATCAACTTACTGTTTTTACCTCATAGTAATACAATTTTCTTATTTTCTTATTCTAATAGATTTTTATCCAGGGACTTCAGGTTTAAGACCTCTCTTCACACAGACTATATTTCTTTTACATATAGCCTTGGTTATTAAAATAGGCATATTTTATCTTTGCAATGATAATCTTTCATACTTGTTGGTACTTTATATGAATTAGCTTTATGCCTGGTTTGGAGTAATTTCCACACACAAAACACAAACACAACAAAGGACATCCCCTTTTCCCTCTGTATACCAGGTATCAAACGGAATTTCCATGAACAAAGTTTCTTTCGAAGAATTTATCTCCTATAGAACAAGTTCCGGCGGTAATGTTTTCTTATTGACTACAACATAAACTTTTTCTAGTCGAACGCCAACAAATATCTATTATGCCGTTTCCATATGTTTCTGGTACTGTTACATAATCCGATTGAAAATCTCACAAAACTTTATACCCCAGAGACAATTGACGTTGGTAAATGATGATGAAACATTGATATAATAAATCATACATATTTTATTCTTGCTCTCCAAATAACTAATATAATACACACAATATATTGTCCTTTTCGGATTCAGTCCATTATTAAAGTTAGAATTGGTTAGTACATTACAACAAATATTGTGTTTTCGCATTAAATAACTAAAACAAAGTTGATATGCTGTATAACATACAAAAACTAAATTAATTACGAAAGAAATAAGAAAAACAAAAAACAAACAAACAAACAAACGAGTTTCTTATGTCTAATTGAGTATTTGATGATGACGATCCCCACACATACTACCTATCTGATAAAAAAAGGAATCGAAAGCGTTTAAAACATTTCCTCGAACGGTCATTTGCTTCGAGAGTGGCCATGACCGGATCTATTACCATTTTTGGCGCAGTCAACGGGCTAAGCTATGACGTATGACTTGCAGATGTGTCGATTTGTCCGGGCTTCGGAACATTATCAACGGGGTTGGATTGGGCATTAATGAATTTTGTAATTTTCTTCTAAAATTAGTCAGCGTTTGCCCTTAAGGACCCTAAAGCATTGAACAAACGAGGTGGAAAAATAGATTTATAAAAGGTTTGAAATGATAAACAAAATGAGGTTTGTATTTGTGCCAATTTTTTTTTTTTTTCGATTCGTTATTTTTGCTCGGACGAAGTGCGACACCAAATTAGATGCAGACATATTTATGCATACGTACAAGATTTCAGAGATGTAAATGTTTGAGTTAATTGCTCCCAGTTTAACTCAAGCAACTCCTACGGTGTTACCCAGGATCCACAAGTTTTGTAAATATTTATTGTCCAATAGCCAAGCTTGTGACTCTTATTTAGTATCGAAACTAAGTGTGGAAGAGTTATTGCTTTAATATTAATAAAACCAGACGCAAGGTATATTCTTCGTTGACTTTTCTTTTAAGTTACTTATTTAAAAATCTGTACATATTAGCATGGACAGTAATGAGAGACCTTAGTTATAGATACACCTTGAATGAAGAATAAAATCAAGTGTGTATTACTAAAGCCAGTTTAAAAGAAGAACTTATTTTTTTTGCAAGTGTTATTCTAATTTGCTGAATTTTCTTTTAAGGTGATTATTTAAAAATTTTGAAATAATACCTTAGTTCCTGTTGCATTACAAAGTCTATTTACTTATGTTCAGTATCTCCTCTGTAAGCGGACCTGGTATTGATTTAATAAAAATGACGCAAAACGTAAGAACGCAGAAAGAACCAAGTAACATTTGCTTTTATTTTTAAAGATAAAAATGAGAAAATGTATAAGTAACATTTGAATTAAAAATTAAAAAGTAAAGAACTGTAACATCTTATTTATTTATTTGCGGACTATTATTTTCTTCTTTGGAATTGTTGTTTTACGACGTTTCGGTCAACTACTGCCTTCCATAGTTGTCAGTAATTACTGAAGATACAGTTAAGGATTCAGTATTCCTGTTCCGTCGCGGTTAACCACCTGACGAAGTTCCTTTTTACTGCAACCCGGTCCTGACCATAATCTTAAACTGCAGTTGTGAGGCCCCAACGTACAACTCTTGAACGTAAAGTCAACCCCTTAAATGACAGTACGCGCAGGAGCACCATGTAAAGTAGAGATACATTTTGTCAATGTCCTGCTAATGGTTTTATTGTAACCTATCTATTTGATGCAAATATAATAATCGCCGACTGTTTGAATATGAACAAATTTATTTTATTGTTTTTCCCCCGAAACAAGGCATATTGCGACTTGGACCCTAAATGGATTCCATTTGGAATCGTGTCTATCATGGGGGCTGCGGAGAGTTGAGAAGTGAGATGTCTGTTCGCATTACATTTAAACTTCTGCAAGTCAGTAAAGTTAGGGAAGCAGGAGACACGAAGGGAATGACTAAATCTTGCAGTCTGAGGGAAGAAACTATTAGATAGAAGGCTTTACGGCATCTAAGGACTTCTAGAATGAAGGGATGAGATTTTGCTGCTTATCGGGTTAAACGAGAGTATTTAGGTATATGAAGCCTAAATGCTTTGAGTTCATCAGAGTACGTTCTATTAAAGCACTAAACATAAAGATGCAACATTGTGGAATGGGAGAGGGGTTAGAACTTGGTTAATAGTGCGAACACTATTTGATTAGAAACTCTTTTTCGGATCTTGTTTAAAAGGAAGTATTATGGCATTGTAAAGATATAGGATACTCTCTGGTGTGAGCAATGTAGCTTAGTAGTTTAGAGGGAGCTCATCTTCTGAGATCGATAATTAATTTCCAGGATAAAGCAGTTTTTCTCTGTAGAAATATTAAAATCAAAGTATAATGATAGCAACACTTATATATAGTAGTAATGGGACGATTCCAATATTTTCCCGATTCCGATACGATTACCGATTCCGATTCTTTGTAAATCTCTAATATTTAAATATAAAGTTAGTATTTTTTCTCATTACCGTAAAATAAAATTACCCCCCCTCCAAAAAACAAAAACAACAAACAAGTAAAATGTGCATATATTTTCTCAAATGTAAAAACATATTTGTGGGTCGATCAGCTATAGATTTTAGTTTTACTCGTAGTTTAAAAATCAATAAATACTTATTATTTGTTATTACTACAAGCAGTTGAAGACTTTATTTTAAACAACATAAAATTAAAAAAAAATGATAATTAAAAGAATTGTTTTTAGTATCGGAAAATAGATACTGTATATATATATATATATATATATGTGTATATATATGTATATATATATATGTATGGGGAAATCTGTGTGTCAGAACAACTCTCAACTTATATGCTCATAGAAATTTTGATCTAGACTTAAAAATTGGTATATAAGGTATTCAGACATGTAGAAAACTTTTTAATTGATTTTAATCCGGAATAAAGGTCTGCTAAAGGGGTCAAAATAGAAGAATTGTGACTTGGAGGGTATTCAGATTTTCATCTGCTTATCAACGAATGCGCATGCGCAAATTATTCACATGACATCTTATTATGTTCAGAATACATAGGTTTGAAAACACTTTTTAAAGTTGTTGCAAACTGACGTTATGGTTATCGTACTTGACTCACTGTCTTTAGGTTTTTTGTTTTGATCTCAGCTCGAGTAATTATTTTTACTTACAAGAAGTGAACTGTTAAGAATAACAATACTCGCACGCACATGACTTAGTTTATTTTCGTTTTTATTACTTCATTCCTTTTCAAAGAAAGGTAACGTTACGTTTAATACGGGTCAACGACGATGGCAAGTAAGCTAAACAAAATATTCCGCGTTTCATTCCTGTGAGAATTCGTCATGTGTATATATATATGAAAAATACAAAAGGAAAAACAAATTAAACCCGGGAAAAATCATAAAAAAACGAACGATTTAATTGTTTCATTTCGATCAATGGACGTCGTGGGAATAAGTGATTCTTATTATTTATTAAGCAATGACTAAACATAGGAAAACGAAGCTACTGTACAACAGATTATTTTTTGTGATGTCTGTAACTACTATAAGAAAATCTCTTCCTATCTCCTATTTAACCCCATTGTCGCACGCACTACATGCATTTTTCATCGTTTAAATGTTAATTTAAAAGCCAACGTAACCACACTTTTGAAATCAGCACGTTCGATCCAATCTTCTGATCCTGCTAGACGTCTTTGGACCTGTATCAACATTTGTTATTAAAAATTAAAATTTCGTAAAAGTAATATTAGAAGCGAATATTCCGTTCTTTTAGAAACCTAAATTCACAATATTAAGTGTCTCTACATATTTGTGTGGATTTAGGGGTTTGTTTTCATTGAGACAAATCTAAATATCGACGACTTTTGGGGTTTAATTTATAAGGATTTTTTAAACTATTTTTTAAATTTCTAAATAGTCTGGATTAATTGAAAAATAAACAAAAAAAGAAAGCAATAATTTTCGCCTTTATGTATATATGTACAAATATAATTATGAGTATGTCAGTCTTCTGATTTAAAACAAAGTTTAGTTAATAACACGAAAAATCATATTCTGCAATTAATTTTTAAAAGATATAAATACTTAAAACTATCTTTATTCAAACTCACTACTCTATAATTATTTCAAAATGCTTAAGGTAATACGATTTGTGGCGCCAGATAAGGATTCATGGAATTTAGATTGGTAGCGTTTCTCCTGGAACTGCACTGGTTTATTGTTTTTTACGCCTAACGACTGAACGCATTGTTTTCTTGGCTGTTTTTTTTTAAATTTATCTTTTTTTCACAAGTTTTTTGTTCATTTTCTTTTTGCCACCTTAAGATGACTTAATGAAGAATCGAAAACGTGACTGATAATTATAGAAAATGCTTTCTTTTATTTTGATACGGAAAATTATTATGAAAAAACAAAAGTGAATTCTGTTATGTTAAACATTTTTGTTTATATATAAATACTAGCTGTACCCTGCCACGCGTTGCTGATGCTCAAATTGCGCATTGGAAAAAGTTCCAACATGAGAAAAAGCATGTTTCTTATAGGTTTAATTTTCCATTTTGCATGGGTACACCGTTTTTGTTGTTCCATTTTCTTAGCTGATATAGAGATTTTCCGGTGTGGTGACTCTTGAATACGTAATATATATTGACCATGTGAAAAAACAGTCAGTGTGTAACTGTAAGGCCCACAAGTGTAAAGATTGGTCCCTGTGCTTTGTTGATGGTTATTGCAAATAACAATAAAATTGGAAAGTTCAATTTCCTAAAGTGTAATGATGTATCTGGTGGAATCATAGGAATGCATTGAATGAAGATATATTCATCTGTGAAAGGTCCTTTAAGATTGTTGTTTCTATGATATTGTTTGTTAATTTTTTTTACTACAAGCTATGTGCCATTGCAAAGCTTGGATTCGTTTATATTTCACAACATGATAATTAGTACACCAAATTTCAGTTGCAATACATGCGGTGGCATCCCTGGCAAATATAACTGTTGGATAACTAACCACTTTATCTGCTTTCACAACAGTGTCGATGGATATGTATTTGACTACCTCACTTGGAATTTTACATTGAATAATAGCGTTCATGGGCATGTTTGTATTGACCTGCAAGAATAGCTCATTCACTCAGTCAAATGGAATTCTTATAATTTGAATATCTGCAAAAACATTTTAAACTAACTATTCTTTTGATGAAATAAAATTACAGAAATTACAGAAGTTAAAAGTCAAAGAATTTTGCCCTTAACTCTGATCAGCTGGCACTTTTTCGTACCCAATTTCCCCAAGTGATGCAAAAGTTTTTGTGCGGATCGAACAGTCGGCAACTGGACATGCATATTTTGAGTTAAGTTTAATAGCTTCACATGGAACAAAAAAGTAGAGTATTTGAGGCAAGCATTTATTTCATCTGCTGGTGTTGATTGAAGAATAACAGGTAACATTTGTCTGAAATCTCCTGCAAGCAATATTACTGCATTCCCAAATGGTCTGACATTGCCATGCAAATCTTGCAAGGATCGACCAAGAGCCTCAAGTGATTTTTTGCGTACCATTGTGCATTCATCCTAAACAATAAGTTTGCATTTCTGCAATATTTTTCCCCATATTGGATGTTTTTGAGATGTGGAAGATGAGATTTTTGAAAAATTGAATGTTTTAAAGTAGAATAAATAATTCTTCTACTTGGCAAGCAAGGTCGCAGGTATTCATCATGCAGCAAGGGCTAAGGCTATGTCATTTTGTTACCAAATGGCTGCCAAAATCAGTTTAATTAGAAAGGTTTTACCAGTTACTTCTGGTGCTGTTCAAGGTAGCAGTAATTTCCAAATAACTTCTATTCTCACAGTCTGTAAATTAGGTGACTAAAATAGGATTTATCAATGTTTTGACAATGCCTTATTCACTGTAATTAATTTAGGAGACTAAAATAGGATGAGGGATTAGAGATGGACAGATAGAGAGGAAGATATACAGATAGAAAAGAGAAAGTGAGAAGGAGATAGAGAGATAAAGGGATTGATAGATAAACAGAGAGAGGGGGAGAGTTAGAAACAGAGAGGGATGAAAAAGAGGAAAGGAGAGAGATAGAGGGAGTTAGAGAGAGAAAGGGGCTCAAAGAGAGATGGAGAGGGTGATATAGAGAGAAAGATAGATTGAGAGAGGGAAAGGGAGAGATGGATAGAGAGAGATATTGAGAGAGGGGAGAGAAACAGGTGAACTACACTTCACCGTTTTTTTCCTCGTTCAGTAGAGAAGAAATCTTTCGAGACTGAGGCAATTTTAATGTTTTGTTATTATCCAGAGTACCCCCTTTTTTTTGGGGGGGGGGCTAGATTTTCCTCGCATTAGAAATCGACTGGTTTATCTGTACTTTCACTTAACAAATTAATAAAAGAAAAACATATTGTAAAATTTGAATTTAACAGGAAAATACTATTTTAAAAAATAGCACGGTAACATAAGTGCATAAGTGCCACTTTAGGTACTCCTTGGGCGTTCAGTTCCATGGCGACCAGCATAATTATTTAATGGTCGCTCCCTTAGCCCCCCCCCCAATCAAGGCTAATGCATGCGCACGTAACATTTTTTTATTTACTGGCGTTGGCTTAGTAACTAAACGATTTATTGATAATTTCGTAACCCTTAAACGCATGCCGGAAGATTTAAATTGGTTCATTATTGTTGTAATGAAAAAAAAAAAGTTTCATTCAACACAAAACCAAAAACACATATTAATGATAAATGGTTTATTATTCTATTCATTGAAATTTACTAATTTTTAAATAAAAAAGTAAAAAAAAAGTTAATAAAAAATAGTTGCTTATGTGCGCATAAACAACTTGTTTTTTTTTTTTTAGATTAGGTCCACCTTATAATCACCCCCCCCAACCTCCTCATCTTAAGAACAGCTTCCGGAATAAACACCACTTTTGGAGGGGGGATTATTTGCAAAATTTAACTGATATTTGTTGTCAGCATACCCACCCGAAAATACTATTAAAAAAAAAAAAGGAGGGGTTCAGTGCCCGTGGCAGAGAAGTAGATTTATTTATCAATAAAAGTTGCGGAGAAGTAAATTTATTTATCAATAAAAGTCGTCATTTAACAAAGAAAATTGTGGCGGTGGACCTAAATGTTTTGTTTTCGCACTATTCAACAATTTGTTCATCTGCGCATGTAAATTAAAAAATATTTGTAAAAGTGAGAAGTTATCAGTAAATGATTTAGTTTTTTTTTTAAATTTATTTTTTTTTTTTTTTTACATTAGGTCCACCTCCACAAATGTTAAGAACGGCTTTCAGAATAAACACCATTAGGGGGGTATTTTAAAAAAAAAATCGATAAAAGTTGTCATTTAAAAAGAAATTTAAAATCAAATGTTTGTAAAAGTGAGAAATTATTAATAAATGTTTAGTAACATTTTTCGGTGCTGATGCAGAGAGTAATCCGCAGTATATTTTAAATCGTGTTTTTTTTTTAATCAATTGCCAGGTTAAAGTACAGAATAGATACAAAACACCCTCCCCTCCCCATGTTAAGAATGGCTTTTTAAATAATAACGTTATTATTTCAGCATGGATCACTCTCTGCATGAGTACCCATTTTTCTTTTAGTATTCATAAAAAGTAAAACTATTTTCAAAATAAATAAATAAATAAATGTTTGTAAATGTGACAAATAATCGTTTAGTTACGGCAACGTCAGTAAATAAAATATGTTACGTGCGGGGTGAGGTGGGAGACTAAGGGGGGAGCGACTATTATTTTTTTCTACTGGTCGCCATGGAACTCAACGCCCAAGGAGTACAAAAATGTAATTTTTTTGTCAAATAAATAAATCTCAAGCAATTTTTGCAATAAATAATAGATAGCAACTTCGTTAATTTTACGACTCGCCCCAGCATATTATAAACACCCTAACTTCCCCATGTTAAGAAGGGTGTTTATAATACGTTGAGGCAAAAAAAAAGTTAATAAAAAAAATTGTTGCTTATGTGCGCATAAAAAACTTTTTTTTTTAGCTTAGGTCCACCTTGGAATCATCCCCCCCCAACCTCCAAATCTTAAGAACAGCTTCTGGAATAAACATCATTTGGGGGGGGGGATATTTAAAAAAAATGTCGATAAAAGTCGTCATTTAAAAAGAAATTTAAAATCAAATGTTTGTAAAAGTGAGAAATTATTAATAAATGTTTAGTAACATTTTTCGGTGCTAATGCAGAGAGTGACCCGCGATATTTTTTAAATCGTGTTTTTTTTATTCCAAAATACTCAAAAAGCAAGCGACAAACTATTTTTTAGCTTCATATAATAAAGAAAAAATGTGTAAATTAAAAAATATGGAAGATAAACAAATGAATTATGTTTTTTTTGTTTTTTTTTACTTACAGAAAATGAAATCTTTCGTCAATTCGTGGCTGTGAAATTAATCGAACCGGAAGTTCAGTTTTATCAACAGAACAGATTCGCAGTAACGGTTAAAAAATATATTTATTTTATTTAATATTTTAATTTTAATAATTCGCGAGGTAAATTTAATTTAAGAACATAAAAAAATACCTCGACTCTAAAAATGGGTTGTCTGAAAATTTCAAATAAATTCGTAACGTAGAAATATGGTTTTATTCGTTTAGAACAAACCAACATTTACATTTATATATATATAGATATATAATATATGTATATATATATAATATATATATATATATATATATATATATATATATTACATTGTTATTTTTTTTATTTTTCCCACTGTTCTAAGTTTCAATGCATTTTCTATGTTTATAAAAAGTTTCATTACCATTTGGAAGCTAGAAATACAAAAACTGACAGTTTCAAATGCGTATTGTAAACTTTTGGGGACTATATATATATATAATTATTTTTTTACTATAATAATTATTAAATACCAACAGACACTAGTGTTTCGTCCTTTCGGGAATCTTCAGTGCAGGGTGTCACGATCAATACCAGTCGAACGATTCGAACCCCGTATCACGAGACATCTCTGGCTCGATTATATATATATATATATATATATATATATATATATATATATATATATATATATATATATATATATGAAAACAAAAACAACAACAAATCTCAATTTATAAGCGATAAAAATAAACAGTAAAGTCATCTAGGAATTCGTGGCGTTCGATTCCTAGAAACAGTCAAGCTACGCTGATGAGAAGTAATTACATTGAATCACGCGTGTACGTAGATTACTGTTTTAAAAATAATAAAAGTAAATACAATGTTATATACCTCCAAACAAATGATGATAAGTAAATAAAAAATGAGCTTCGAGGCGAAGCCACTATTTAACCGTATGTATCGTTTAAAAACAAAAAAAAACATATATACATATATATATATATATATATATATATATATATATATGGGGGGTGCGTATATGTGCTTTTGTATGTGAAGGTGAGAGTGTGCATTCATACTTACATGTTTGCCCATATCAATAGAAACGTTGGGACTTTCAACTTTGTGATTGCAAACACAATTATTATATTAGAAATTGTAATCCAAATCCTTCTTTTAATTTTAGTTTTGTTTCTTTTTACTTGCATAGATATGTAAATGTATGTGTGTATAAATTACACGAAAAACTGAATAAGATATTTTACGTATTAATCCATTTTTATATAAGTAAAACTAAACAAAACCGAGTTTCAGTTTATTGAAATTGTTCATTATTTAATTTGAAGATATTTTCAGACAATATCACAATTTAGAATAAAATGATTCTTAATGGTAGGGCACTATTTCTTAGTTAATAGTTGGAGAGAGAAAGAGAGTGAGAGAGAGAGAGAACGGGATCCACACACACTCATATATATATATATATATATATATATATATATATATATATATATATATATATATATATATATACACATATATATATATATTAATGAATTTGAAAATGAATTCAGTAAATTAATAAAATTACAACAAATTTATTATTCTACAAGGAATGCAAAACTCTATTTTTTCCTTAATGAATTTATTTCCAAATTCTCATTTATACTATTTCTCTATCTCGGATATTGAACTTCATTATCTGATTGGTATTGTCTCCTAAATATCGATAAAAATATTTATATGGACTTTAACTTTACACTATTATACAATCTGTATTTCCAAATATCTGTTTTATATATATATATATATATATATATATATATATATATATATATATATATATATATATATATATTAGTAATTTGACAGTCCTAGACAAAAATATGGGACTGGTCTCATCTTGATGTAGCCTCGTTTTTGAATATAATAATAATAAAAATAATAATAATAGTAATAATAAAAATAATAATAATAATAATAATAATAATAATAATAATAATAATAATAATAATAATATCTGATCATTGACCTAATCGTGTGAGAACAGAACTCGTAGTAACTTTGACGATAAGCGTTTTTCATCGAAGAAAAAAGACAGCAAAACGTCATGTAAAAAGGGAACGTTCGACAGAAAGGGGCAAAAGTAAAAGGAGCATTGTACTGAATTGAGTAAACTTTTAGCGTTAACACTTTCAATGAAGCGTATACAACAATATTCGGTTTGTGGTATTTTCGTTATCCAATATCAAATGGAGGGAGGTGAGCGGGAGATAATAATGAAGAGTGCCACTGAATAAAGATGGGAACAATGAAGATGGGTCTTATGGAAATCCTGAATACTTGCACGACTTGAAAATATTTAGGGAACACAGTTAATAACCTTAATTGGAATCTCTGCAGCCATCTCACGAATCGTACCGTCAAACTTGGGAATATATATGGAATGCAGCAGTAAAGCCTAACATTGACAATATAGATTCAGCCGAAAGAGTCGCGAATATTGTTCAGGCGAGAGTTCTGTATGTCAGTTTCCCAAAAAAAGAATAGAGAAGGTGAAAATGCATCAAGGCCTTTTGTATATGAAGAGCAAGCGGAACATTAAATGAGAAATACGCTTTTTTAAAGGATTTATGAAGAATTCCCGGAGAACCGAATCCGAAATGAATCTAAATAATTGTACTTAAAGGATTATAATGCTTTTAACAAGTACTCTACTGGAGCGTCTAATTAACAGGTGCTTGCTTGATATTTAAAGGAAGGTCCAGTTTCTATGCAAATAAAAAAGAAAATAATAAAGCTAAATAATTACGCTGCTCGGGTGATCACCATCAATAAAAACAAAAAATTGTTATTAATAACAATCCTCAGGGTACGTGGATTTATATTTGTTATAAGTTTCCGGTTTGCATTGTATAAAAATAACGTGTGCTGAAAGGATAATAGAGAGACGGAAATACATGCGTTATTAGCAATGCATGCATTGAGCCACAGAAAGTTGCCGCTTTCTGCGGGCGTGAAGCCTTTCCAAAGAACGCTTAATGAAGCTAACGCGCAAATCGTTAGTGTTTGACAGAATGAAGATGGATGACAAAACAAAATGCGGCCCGTAATTAGGCAAATCCCGCAGCTTTGGGCATGACTCATAGCCTCATCGCATTGCGAGATTTTTGCCCTTTTGAACAGAGATTTTGCTTCTAATAAACTTCGATGCGGGAGCGGGTTAAAATGGGGATGGCGAAAAGATGGCCAACCACTGACATTCGATTCGCCTATAGAAAAGTATTTAGCCGGATTGAAGACGCGAAAAGCTTAAATGACTTTCGAACCCATAATTAACAATTAGTTTAAGGTTACGCGATTAGACGTGTCTACAGAAATATATGAATGAATGATCGAGGACAATCAGCAGGTACGTTGTGTTAGCGTCCATTTTTTAAAAATTGCATGCCAATATGTGCGTGCTGTGTGCCTGAATTAATATGTATATATGCGTTCACGATATTACCCATAAAAATATACTTTCACGCGCAATGGCGTTACATGTAGTTTTCCCTGTAAAACATATATAGCAAAAAATCGTCCACATACAGCTATTACATAGAGGTTATCTTTCTTCATATGCGTACCTAAAACTTAATAGAACTTTCAGGGTCGGAGTCTCTTTCCAATGCCTTCACATCCGTCGAACGCAACATCGCGCAGCTTTTTCCTACTGCCGACAATATGGTGGTTTTCAAGTAAAATATCAACAAATATCTGCGAACTGCTTATACCACAACCGTTTCCAACCCTCTCATACTAAACGTTCTAAAAATTCGAAAGTATACTTCAATAGGTTTACTATTAACACTATCTTTCTCTAGACGAGTAAATGCTGTGTGTTTAGTCATTTTACATTACAATACGTCAATTTAGTTTTATATTATTAAATATCTTGAATTATGTTGTTTTTAGTGAAAAATGTTAGGCTTTATATGTAGGCACACGCATAAAGTTAAGCGTCTATATTTTGGGTATGTGTGTGTGTGTGTGTGTGTGTGTGTGCAGATCATTATAAATTTTGTAATATATATTTAAAAAAAAACATGGCGAGTAACTGGGGTAGATTTTTTTTCATTTTTCTATTTTGAAAATGATAACATTGAGGAGGTGCATATATAATTTGCTTTTAATATTTGGAAACGAATATTACGAATTGTATTATATATTTATGAGGTGATGATTATAAATTTTACTTTGAAGAGATAATTATAACTTTTAGAATATTTATTCTCGTGAACCTGACGAATAACATGGGTCCTATATTCTTTGTAAACTTTACGATTTAGCGTAACTCACTCAAACTTTCATTCGGCCTCAAAAAGCCTTTCAATATGTTCATTACGAAAAATATGTAATATATATTCAAGACAACGGGGTGTAATGTGAGCGAAGACATTTTTTTCAAATACATCATTTATCAGGTGCAGCTGAAATCTTTTAAAAAAAAGAAAAATTATGAAAATTTATAGCTAATGCTATATTTATTGCTAATACTCACGCTAGAACTGGTATCATATTTGTGTGTATATATTTATATGATGAGAAGTTACTCTTATACTAAACGATCATTATGAATTTTTAAACACAGCGAAATGTAAAAGCCATATAATTTACATATATTTACATTTAGCATGGTGTTGGCTTATGGCGTAGGGGAGTTTTTATTTCGGCTTGAGGATGTAGCTTGAATAGACGCACCGATAGATACAGCAAAAACAGTCCGTTTCTCTCTCTTTATCTCTCCCTCCCTCTCTCTCTCTCTCTCTCTTTGTATATATATATATATATATATATATATATATAGTGACCGCTGCTTTTTCTCAAGCTTATTAAAATCTATTAAAATTCGTTATTTCTAAGTAACTTTTGGTTTTTACAAGGAGGATAAAACCATGAAGTTTATTATATTAAAACCAGAATAATATAATTCTTTTCTATAATTTTTAATAGAATTTTAAGTTTTAAAATTTTCACAAAAAACATCCTTGACCCATTTTCTGATATGTGTCAACAAAACATAAATACTTTTCAAAGGTTTTATTCGAATCAATTAAACTACCTTTTTTATGTCTAAATAAAATTTACTATGATTAGCTATAAGAATATGCAAAACAATTAGAATCTAATTACCTTATATTTAAATGACTTCAAATAATTCAATAATTTCGCACAGTCTCGTACATTTTAGAAACTATATTTTTACCGCCGCCATTTTAGATTTTATGTATGAGAACCCGGTCGTATCTAAATATTTATCTAAGCATTTTCATGAATTTTAATGTAACTAGACATGCAACTACTTTTTTTTAAATAATTGAATTAAATTATAATTAAAATCGCCATTTATGGTTAAAAGTGTTATTTTTAGCTTCATATTTTTTCCTCCATAATGAATAAAAAAAAAATAGAGAAAAACTGCTTTATTTTCTATTTTTACATCAAACATAAATTTTTAGCATTATATTTCTCAGTTTTTATATCACTTTTAGTGAGTTTTTAATTTTATGATTAAAATGATTTTTCCTTTCTTATTTTCTAATTAATAATAACCAATGAGCCACACTTTTCCATAAACTAGATTATACTGTATTTTCCCCAATTCTGTATTGCATAAATCAAGTTGACAAAAACTTTTATTAGAATGCTGTGGCCCTTAAAAGGGCCGGTTTTTGTAACCCTCTGGACGATGCAACTTGATGGAATGTTACATCCATTATCTACGGAAATCCGTGTCTTAATAGTTATAGTTAATTTTCAAAAACCGTAACAGGCTACCGTATCTTGAAAAAACCGTTATACGCAGATACAATTATCACTTATAATTTTCATACCATGTTTTTGAAAACAATTGTTTTGGTATCGATTCTTTAAAGCATTCTTTATGTACTGGTACATGGAAAGTTTACACATTCTAAAATAACATTTTTAATTTATTTTGAAAGATTTAATAGTATGCCTATTTTAGCGTTTTCGTAAAAAATATTTTTTTTTCATCTTCATCTGAAATATAATAATTATTGATAACATATTTAATGAATCTCACATTTCAAAACGCAAAAGATAAAAAAATTAAACACATTCAAATTTCCGATTTTCATCTTCGATACCGAAGGCACCATGTGAAATTTTGTTTTGTTTTTTATTTTTCATCACTCGTTTATTCTCCTATCACAAAATAAATTTGTGCTTAGTGGCTCGCTTGGAATTTAAAGGATCGGACAAGGAACAAATAAGGAAGGAGGGAACATGAAGTCCCCAAAAATATATTTATACAACGAATATGAAAAAAGTTACCCGTATATTAAGTGCATTCTTTACTTATTTATTTGTAAAAATGTTATATTGATTAGATAATTACCTTATCTTTGGTAGATTTTTAAGACAGACTCTTTTACGAAAATACAAGACACTCCATAAATATGCCGGTCACTATATATATATATATATATATATATATATATATATATATATATATATATATATATATATATACTCTATTTGTTTTTACATAGAAAGTATACCTTGTCCTACTTCGCTATTGAGCACCTCATTAAAACTCATTGGTTATTTACCCCTGGAAAATAACAACCTTAGATTATATATATATATATATATATATATATATATATATATATATATATATATATATATCACAGTATAATTATTGGCGCACTGTGTACTCAACATCCCCTGGAGTCAGGACTATTGTATTATGTTTACTAATACGCTCTAGACTAATTATGTTTACTAATACGATCTTGTTGAGCAACTAGTCTTAGAGAAAGAAATACTCCGAAATAAAAGCCATTTTTCTCTGTTTATATGTTTAATTGTTTTTAGTTGTCTTAGAATTCTCTCCTATTGGTATAAAGCAACGCGGTTTAGGATTATGCAACTTTTGTTTAGCTATAGATTTCGTACGCAACTACTGTTAAAGCAAGTATCCATTTTCTTTTGAAATATTCATGCGGTTAATTTCATAAATTGCAGAAATATACAATATCTATGCTGGAGAGTTTTCGAAGATTGGTTAATCTCTGAATAATGGACAGCGGTTGTATGCTGTGGTCATTATAGGAATGTATTCGTTTTTCTAGTTGTCTGTGGAAATTGGCGGGAAAATGTAATGCTTCTGGGATTTGACGAATGCAATCGATTGTCTTGAGTCGCTCTTATTGGCCAAGTTGTCATAATTACACGTTATCAGAAGATCAGTGGTCCTACAAAACGACAAGAACAGGAAAAAAAATAAATCTACAAAAAGCAACAAAAAAAATCAAAATGTGCGCGTTCAAACTGATCCATGTCTTGGCCGTCCATTGGTCAATTTCTTTTCATTTCATCCCTCATTTAGCTGAAGGGCTCATTTTTAATCACGTGTCCACGTCACATGTCTGCGCGCTGGGATTTCAGCTTTTATTCTCGTGCTATTTTTCTTTGAAATGGCAAATCCTCTTTTTAAAAACTTCTTTTTATATATATATATATTTTTATTCTTAACTGATCGTGTTTTTCTAATGAGATTTCAAAAACACTAGATTTTTTTACGCGTAATGATTATGAGATTTTCTTTTTAATGATTATGAGACTTTCTTTTCTTCTACCTTGTACAATATTTTTCTGTCGTTATTCATGTTTTCCCTTTTTATATTTTGTCTTTTTCCTCGTTTCGTACTTTTATCTTCTCGGCTTTTTTACTCGTGTTCGTCTCTTTCTGTTGCTGTCGCTTTTTCGTTTTCTGCTCCTAGTGTATATTTGTATACTATTTTTCTACATTTTAAGATGAGGATTGCTCATTTGTATTATGATCATTATTCGGACTACTGTTCCCATTTTGAGTGTTATTATCATAGCCTCTCGGCTGATGTAACGCCCAACCTTCTTTAAGTGTAATTTGTCAAACTCGGAATTTTACTCGAAATTTCGAACGCAACATTTTATTTAATCCACGGGGTTTGTATGCTCTTATTCCGTCTATTGCAAACAATTCATTGTAAACGATATACTGAGTCCCA
The DNA here is from genome assembly GCF_053919585.1 of Euprymna scolopes. NCBI lineage: Eukaryota > Metazoa > Mollusca > Cephalopoda > Sepiida > Sepiolidae > Euprymna > Euprymna scolopes. The sequence goes on along the minus strand of NC_136482.1, from coordinate 129,610,709 downwards.
TTATGGAGTACTGTGGCAGCATCTGAGGAAGAGCTTTTAGGAGTACCTTTATGCCTTGACAGGATACAAAACCATATTAGAAATCTAGTTAACAAATACCTTTTCCCCTCCCTACTTTTTTTTAGTAGAAGAGACGTTGCGTGTCCATCTGATAAGAGATGCTCAACTGAGCTTCGATCTATGGTTCCCTTCTCTGCAGACCATTAACGACAAAAAACTGTCAATAATTTCTCTTATTTTCTGTCAGCGCCTAAAACTAAACAAAAATACTCACAATGTAACGTGGTAGGAACAAATATACAAAGAAAAGAAAATATATTTATTCGTGATTCTTCCAAAACAATGCATTTCATTATATTTCTAACGTCTTTTTGCACACATATGTGCTTTTTAAAAGTCTCTGTCACATCCACTTCATGCGTCTATCACATGTCTATCTTTCCGGCACACAACTTGCTTTTCTATTCGACCATGTGGTGTATTTTTTCTCTTTTTGTTGTGACACACTAGCTAATTTGCATACGTTTTTTTGCATGGAGGTCACCACTTATCAAGGCCCAGAAGCCACTCGGGGATAAGGGTTATTGTGTGTACAGTAATCAATCGGGGTAGTGTTGTATTATTCATTAGTATTGGAGATTTGATAAAGTGTCATTACTTAAGGGGGCGGTTCATCAGGAATTTGTTTATGTTGGACTTGAAGGCACCCAAGTTGAAGTCAGGAGGGAAACAGGCAAGCGGCAGAGACTTCCCCATGAGTGCAGTTCAAAGAAAGAAGCTTTGTTCATGGAATCTAAGTTTTGATTCAGGCACAGATAAAGAGTGGGGAACATTATTGACAGTGGTTTCAGGTTGACGAGTGTTTAACGTGCTTTAACGGCTGCGGTTACTATTTTCGCTAGCTGTCGTACAGCTGCTGCTGATTTTCTCAAATGCGCTTATACGTGCTCTGTTATAACGAGAAAAGTTTTTTTTTCCTAGTATAACTAATTTATTCTGCTTATATCGGAATTGTTACACGCTGTCTTATAATTATCTTTACTCTTAATATTACTAGAACTTTCCGTCCGTGGGACACAAGACATCGGGGCTGCTACATGGTTATGTTCAAATATAATTTAAATAAATTCTTGTTGAGCCGACCTCTTAATAATCAAACCATATGGAAGTTCCACCATTACAAATCATCACGGTGTTGTCCCACAATCCACCCAACAAACATTAACCCTTATCCTCGAGTGGCCCTTGGGCCTTGAAAAGTGATGAATCCCTAACTAAAAAAAACAAAAACTATGACGTGTGAAATTGCGATTTTATATTTTTGTCATTTGTATCAATGCAGCCGAAAACACGATTGGAGTTAAACACGTCTTGACAATCTTGTAGTCAGGATCCACATCAATGAGAAACCATATAAAGAAATGAATGTATTACAAAACGCATAGTACTAAACTGCTTTCACTGATTTATAGTAAGGAAAAACGAAAGAACATGGCAACATAACTTTTCTACTAATTCAATTAAACAAACTGGATTATGATAAAATACTCTTGGATAATGTAAGCCCAACATTATGCTCATATCATATTAGTTAGACTTTCGTTCTGTTGTCGTGCGTGAATAAGTCATCATCAGTAGTAATCGCCTTATAGTTTTAAAGCCTACAAATGTATATATATATATATATATATATATATATATATATGTGTGTGTGTGTGTGTGTGTGTGTGTGTGTGTATAAATAACAAAATAAAATAATCTATATAAATAACACAGTACATGTATGTGTGTGCGTAAATATTTAACAGGTAAACTCTAAAACTAATGGCCGCATAACACTGAAATACTCAGGAAATAATATTCATGCACCAAGGATGGTTTATAGCGAGCAATATCTTTATTTACATACATGTATATCGCGTGCAGACATCGGAAAATTTACATGGCAAAATGTCCGTTCTAGCTAGCCGACATTTTTGCTTTTATGCGCATGCGCAGATTCGCTTTATTCCTTTAAGTTGTTCCCTATTAGACTTATTACAGAAAACAACATCAGTTTGGAACGCTAAATGTTTTCATTTCAATTCTATCAATGACACTAACTCATTTATTTCATGTATTTGTATTAATAAAAAAAATGAAATAATACGTAATTTTTACTCGCGGTTTTGAATTTGTAAATACGGAGAAAAACTATATATCTTTTTTATTATTCATTTATCGATTAGACAAACAAATATTACTTTCAAATCAAACAATTTTAACGATTCCGAATTCATGCGTTTTTCTTTGTTTTATAAGAATAATCATTCCAGAAATTAATTCTTATATACGAAGACATATCTATATATCTTTTTATGATTATTCTTTGACCCATTCGATTAACAAAAAGTATTCGGTGTTTTTGCAGTGTTACATTTCAGATAGGATGTAAACATTAAATTAAATGGTATCTTTCTTTTTTATTAAATTGTTAGGTAAAGTGCAGAACAATTAAAAAACCCTCCTCCTGTTTAGAATGGTTTTCTAAATAATGCCATTATTTTAGCATAATTCGTATACTGCAATATTAATACCAAACAAAAACTGCAAATTTTTCCGAATGTGTGTGTTTTTATTACTTAAAATTTTTCTGAGAGATTTCTTTGACAGTTCTTAGGAGTTTTTCATACCGAATGAGCTAAAATGTCTCATGTATTTTGTGTTTTACACCCATAACGATACATTGACTCGATTGCCTTCGACACTTTGCTTACGGTAGAATAATTAATTTCCCTGAATATGATTTTATAACAATAAAAACAAACAAAAAACGTATTTACTTAATTGATTTCATACAAACATTCTAACGTTTCCGAATGTTTGTGTTTTTTTCTTAATTTTTAAAGAAATAGGCATTTACGATATTAACTCAATACGCAGACATATCTATATATCTTATTTAAAATTATTCTTTAACCGATTAGATAAACACATATAAAGAAAAATTCAGTGCTTTTGCAGTGTACACACCCTGTTACATTTCAGATAAGATTTCAAAGTTAAATTACAATTTTATGGTATTTTTTCCATTAAATTCTTAGGTGAAAGTGCAGAATAATTAATGAGCCCCCTCCCCATGCTAAAAATGGCTTTCTAAAGGATAACATCATTATTTCAGCATGGTTCGCACACTGCATAAGTACCAATAATTATTACGTTTTCGTTTCGAATGCGTGTCTTTTTCTCTCTTTTTTTTTTTTTAAAGTAATAAGAATTTCAAACGTTGTTTTTCATTTATTTATAAATTTCAGGCGTTAACTCAAATATACAAATACATCTTCTTTATTCTTTACCCGATTACATAAACACATATAAAGTTCATACAAAAAGTATAACGTTTCTGAATGCGTGCTTTTTGTATTTTCAGAAATAAGAATTTCGAACTTTACATTACATATTCGAAAACATGTATCTATCTATCTATCTATCTATCTATCTATCTCTATATATATGTATATATATGTTATTCATATATGTCTATCTCTCTCTCTCTCCCTCTCTCTATATATACATACATATATATACATATATATATGTCATTCATTTATCGATTAGATAAACAAATATCAATTTCAAACAAAAAAAAAATGTAAATTTTCCAAATGCTTGCGTTTTTATTATTTTGTATATTCCTGATGAAAATTTCCTTACAAATTTTCCCATGCGTGTTTATGGTTCTGTTTTATTGTTGTTTTAGAAAAAAAATTCCTAAACATTTACTGCATTCAAATTATAACACAAAATAGACGTTTATTTTTTATACAAAATAGAATTTTCGTAACTAATAAATTATAAATACTGAATAGATTATAATTAAAATTCTTTTCCTCACATTCTGCAGTTTTTGTAACAAAGTTCAAGATTCAATATAATGATGAATGAATAAAATCCATCACGCCCGGTGACGAATATAGTTCATACCTTTAGGGAAATCTTGAAGGACAGGGGTCAAATTCTCAGATCTGTTGCCTATTATTTTTAAAACGACACTTCGCTTACAGGAGAATAGTTAATTTCCGTGAATATGATATTCATAGCAACAACAATAAAAACAAACCAAAAAACAAAAACAACATGTAATCATCATTATGAATTTATATATTGTTTGATCTATTTTATTATAATGTACGTGGACAAAATAGTCAAATATATCATATACAACCTGACAAGGCCGGGTACTTCAGCTAGTTAAAAATGAAAAAATACATTATTTATGACTCCATTAAAAGATAACCCCCAAAAAGAAAGAATATAACTAAAAAATTATCTTATTCCATGGAGTTCGAAAACTGATGCTTTGAATATTGTATTATTGGAAGCTTTGATACTCTGATTCTATATTCTTCCATAATTAATAATTACTTTTTCGAACATTGAAATTTTCAAGGTTTTCAGTTCTATTCTTTTATTTGATTTGTTATTTCTTTATTTTTCGTTACATTCCTTTTTTTTTAGGTTTTGATGAATTAATAATGTAAAACTTTATTTTTTATCATAATGTTTTGTTTTATAATCATGCTCTATCTATAATATAATATTGAGTATCACTTTATCAACATAAGATCTAATAGGATGTATAGATATGTATGCATATATATATATATCTTATTCTTTCTTGGATATATATGTACACACACGCACGCACACACATATATATACATATATATATATATATATGTATATATATATAATGGGTTAAGAAATTCAAACGAAAGAAAGATGTATATTTAAATAAGATGTATATTTAAATTGGTGACGACTCCCTTATTTAAATATATATATATATATATATATATATATATATATATATATATATATATATATATATATATATATATATTGGTATATTTAGGCAGCATTTTTCATTCAAGCAAATATTATTAAATACAACGGAGACATTTTGTCTTATAATTCTTTTTTTTAATTTTTCAATTTTTCGTATTGTCTTTTTTGTTTCAAAATCAAAAATATTAATAAAGGATCCATACATGTTACTGTTACGAGCGCTTTCGATTCGTCCACAAATCATCATCAGGTGTTAAAAATACAGGATTGCAAAAATGAGGATTAAAAATGAAAACTAAAATATATATAGTCCGTGATGAGTTAAAATAAAAGTCGATTAAGAATAAAAGTCGATTAAAAATTCGAGTGTTAAAACCAGCAAGTTCGTAGACACCATGTACGAAGTCCGTCCAACACAGACTACGCAAGACATTTCAGAACGTTACTGCTTTTTTGAAATGCAATGTCATTTATATAATATATATATATAGTCTTTGAGTTTTTTTTAAGTCAGTTTACTTTTTTCAGCCAGACCAATAGTTTGCTTCCAAAAATTATTCTGGCCCTAAAATTATTATAAGGGTCGTCACTTTTTTTTTATCGAGGATTAAAAATTACAGTATTCTATATGATGACATCCTAGTTCAAAAAATATCATCTTCTAAAAAATATAAGAACAAAAAAAAAAATCCAGATTAATTCTTTAATAGGAAATGTCTTCTATAGATATAAAAAGTTATATATAAAACAGAGCTTGAGCAAAACAATGGAGATACCTTAAATTTCTATCAATTAATAGGTTGTCAAACCATATAAAAATGTTGGTTTCCTCTATTTAGAAAGGTAAAGCATTTCTGACGTAATCACAGGAATGTCGATATAGCCCGTAAGAGGAAAAATGTGCTGGTTTAAAACCTTTTCTATACCCCCTTTTCCAACATTGGTTATATCTTGATAATTCAAGTACACTCTATTATAAAGACGCAGGCTGCCCGGCCGTTTCCGGTCGTTAAATACACTTAAATATATTTTGATTAATACAGATTTCGCATTTATTATTTATTATATTATATTGGGCCCTATATATAGTAATGACTTAAAAGGTAAAAAAAAAAAAAAAAAAAAAAATGACTCGTGCGCAACCACCGAGAATCGAAACCAAAACGTTTAGCTTTCGATTTTAACATTAATGCCTAACCTATGAAGATATGAACCAATAGCTATTACGTTACGCATGCATAGTCGTAATGCCGTCGTTCGACCTTCATCTGATAAATTCAATTTTTTAAATTTTCACACCTTCGCACCAATTCTCCTCGGCTTAAATCCAAATATTAAGTTTCCCATGTGTTCGAATACACTATATATAAAGTTTCATGTCTGTAGACCAAAAACTGACAGAGGAGTCTGGTAGGCAAAATGTTTAAACAAATATATATATACGCATATATAGATGTATATAGAAAGAGGTTTTGGTTCACTATAACGTTTTTACGTAAATATTACGCAAGAATAAATAATGTAGAATATCTGCATGAATATAATTACGCGTAGTAGTTAAGTAAACGTGATCGTCCCATAAGAAATCTGAAAAACTAATTTATTAAAATGTATGTTTAAAAGAATATGCAAATTTTCTAGATGTTTTGTCGATGAATGCAGTTCCACGGACCATATATAACATAGTTTTATTTTCTTGTTAAACAAATAGAAACAAAGAGTTTTTAATATGAATATCAATACACAAAACTAATAAATTTATAGGAGTATAGATTGTGAGTAATAAAGAATTTGGTGGTTATTTAGAATTACACCTGTTGAAAAAAAAACAAAAAACAAAAACAAAAAGAACACAGAAATCTTTATTATGTATGTACGCATCACCTAACGAGGGTATCATATTAAAACAATCACGTAAATTAATCAAGTAGTGTTTTTTTTTTAATTAAGAAAATCAAATTATATGATGAAACAATGAGGAGGCTGAGAGTGGACGCATTTTTTATATCTGTCAAAATTCTTAGGCCAACAATTCAATCTGGCCACACAGATTTTGTTTGTATTCAAAATAATTAAAACTTTTTAATTGTTAAAATTCGTAAAATTTGATTTTTCTAATAAAAAAAACATTACTAAATCAACTTACGTGATTTTTGGAATATAACATTTTCATTCCATGACGAGCACGTACATCATAAAAATATTTCAATTGTGATGGATGGCTTTCGTCTGGGTGAGGCTCCGTGTTTTGACAAGCTTCTGGGTTTGACCTTTATTCCTAATCTGAAATGGAACACCTACATCAAGTCTGTTGCCAATGTCGCTGGAAAGATGGTGGGATCCTTCTACCGCTCCAGAAGATATCTCACTACTGATGCAATTCTCTATCTATATAAAAGCCAAGTACGTCCAAGGATGGAATACTGTTGCCATATCTGGGCAGGAGCTGCTAAAAACAGCCTATCATGCCTTGACAGTACAAAATAAACTTCGTGGTTTAGTGGGGGATGCCCTTTTCTCTACCCTGCAACCTCTCTCCCACAGAAGAGACGTGTTGAGCCTATCCTTGTTTTATCGTTATTTTCATGGCAGGTGCTCGTCTGAACTCATATCCCTGGTCCCCCCTCGCCAATCTTTCACGAAAAACACCCGTCTAGCTGAATCCACTGTGAAAAATTTCCCCCACTCTATATCTGTTCCTAAATCAAAACGCGGATTCCATGAACAAAGCTTCTTTCTTAGAACTGCACGCCTGTGGAACTCTGTTCCGTCTGCCTGCTTCCCTCCGGACTACAACTTGGATGTCTTCAAGTCCAATGTTAACAAATTCCTAATGAACCGCCCCCCTAATTAAACACTTCATCAAATCTCCACACTAAGGTAATGTACCTGCAATAACCCTTATCCCTGAGTGGCTTCCGGGCCTTGATAAGTGGTGAGCATTGTGTAAAAAAAAAAAAAAATTCTGTATTTTTGTATTTTTATTTTTAATTTTACATAAGCACCAAATTCTTTATGACTCAGAACACATGATATAGTGCAACTGATTTATCAAGATATGACCAGCGTTAGAAAGGGGGGTAGAAACCATCTTGCACAATCACATTTTCTCCTCTCTAGGGCCCTGTACGCATTCCTAGGATCACACCAGAGAGACTCGTATGTTGCTGAAAACATAAAACCAACGTTTTGGTAATTTTTCAGGATTTAGAGGTCTAAAATACCTATTAACTGATGCAAAAGTCTAGTGTTTCCATTATTTTGTTCACCCTCTCTCTCTCTCTCTCTCTCTCTCTCTCTATATATATATATATATATATATATATATATATATATATATATAGAAGCAGTAATATGTTGCTACACATTCATGAGGATGTATCGGTAAGCTAGTTACTAGCAACTACAGACCTCTTCAGGCGATTCAGCTTATACGGAAGCAAAGTTAGGAAATAACGTAATGTACTTGCAATAACCCTTATCCTTGAGTGGCTTCCGGGCCTTGATAAGTGGTGACACTGTGTAAAAAAAGACAATAATACTGGATACACGGGCGAATGGTGGCCTTGTAGAGGTACAGGATATTTTCGGGCGTAAATAACTTTCTAGCACGGGAGAGACTGCCAGTATTCCTCGCAGCAACCTTGACAATCTGCTCCAACTCATATTCCCTGTGAACGTTAAGCCAAGGAGTTTGAAAGAAGTAGTTTCAGATAATGTATCCTTAGCCATAGCTATTGGTGGTTGAGAAGATTTCTTGTAATTAAACAAACTTATTCGTGGCAGCATTGCATGTGACCATCAATTTTTGTCTCCATTCAACCACAGATCTTCCTCTAGTGTTTTTGCAATTTACTTACATATGTGTTCCATTGTTTTCCACTCGCGCCTGTTATAAAGCGTGGTGTCATCATCAAATATCCTCATCTCATATAAAATTTTATCAGGGAGGTCACTTATGAATATCAATAATAATAAAGATCCATGGATAGACTCCTGCGGTACAACCTCATTTATATCATATTGTTTTGATGGACGATCGCCGAGGACAACCTGGATTCTTCTTTTATTTAAGAAATATTTAAATATGTTAAGCATTCGTCCAGTGATACCGTATGATCTGATTATCCCGATGAGACCAAAATGCGAAACCCTGTCAAAAACATTAGATATATCTAGGGCTACACCTCTATCCTCCCCTGCTTTGTCCAATGTATGGTATATTCGTTCAGAGATTACAGTTAGTATATCTGCTATAGAACGGGCTTGCCTAAATCCATATTGTTGGTCGGTCACAAGTTTAGCAAGGTGATGGACTAGAACTTGGTTTATTATGGACTAAAATATTTTGGTGAAAAGAGGGCGGAAGCTTAGGGGGCGATAATTTAATGGGTCAGTTCTGTCGCCAGAATTTTTTAAACTGGTATCAAAGAAGCAGTTTTCAGAAGTCAGAAAAGCATTTAGGCTTTTGTTGTAAAGCTTGAAGAGGACTGGAGCAACCTCCGCGGAGCATTTTTTATAGCACAGTCGGAATGATATCGAGTCCACATGATTTTGAGGTTTCTGTTTTTTTTATATCATGCACCTGAGAAGGGGTGATTTTCAGATCTTCCTGTGTTGCGTCTGACCACAAAGGAATGTCACGGAGGGAGTGGTTTACTGGATTCAATGTGGAGTTTGCCTTCTCGGTTGCCGTCAAAACAATCTTATAATTGTTGGATAGTTGGGGAATTTTCGATTGCTCAATGATTTACTACGCTGTTGTAGAATTTCCAGAATTCACGAATTTTTAATTTCTGTGCTTCGATGCGTTTTTTGGTGGTTTCAGTATATTCTCTATTAGCTGTCGCTATTGCTTTTTCTACAATTACTTCTAGCTTCTATAAACTTTTGTCTGTTTGTACTGAACTTATGTCGGTTAAATCTACGGTATGCATGCTGCTTTTGAGTAATGGCAGCTTCACAAGTAGAAGTAAAACATTGGGGAGATGGTATTTGCTATAGAATTTCTGCGTAGAAACATGTATTTTAATTGCCGTTTTGAACCATTCAGTGGTCTCATTAGCGTACTCTTCATCTGGAAGAGAAAAGATGTTTCCCCAATGGGGCATCTCTGATGAAATCCATGATGGTTTCCCAGCCAGCGTTCTTATAAGACTTTGTCGTTTTGAGCAATGGCTTTTCAATTTTGAGTTGACAATTTAGGGCAATTTCTACCATTATCACAGCGTGATCAGCATTCCCGAGTGGGCTATCAGCATTCATTACATAATCATCTAGAAATAGATCTAGGAGTGGGGCATGTTTATCTTGCTGATCTGGAAAACGTAACCGTCTGTGACAGAGAATAAGATATAGAGAAGCTATGTGTTATTCTACCAGCTGCGTCTGTGTAAGTAAAGAATCCAAGCCAATTACTGTGGATGACATTATAGTTACACAATACATGTACTTGTGCACTAGTATCGAGGGAGAGTGCTATATCTATATTGTTAGAGGGGTAAAGAAAATATAAGTAGCTAATGATAAGGAGTATGAAAGCCGAGCGATAGATAGAGACTATCTACTCCTTAAGCAGTTTAGGTTTGCAAACCGGTAAATTGCTCGAGTCACCAGCTCTAGGAAGGTCGTCGTCCTGGACTAATTAGGTCCCCCTCCCCTAGGTTTAGCTTCAGAGTTTTGTTTTCCTAGACGAATGACCTCAGAATATCTACGGGTCCATCAGCATCGAGAGGGTTAGTCCCGGGCCTGAGCCCTAAACCAGGTATTTCTGCGACCCCGTATGGGTAGTTAATGTTAACGGGTAATTTATTAAAGGTTATATATCTACTGAAAAGTTGCACTCTTTAAAATAATTAAAAAGGACGTTACCATGCTTTCCATTTCATTGTTACTGGAAAGAGGGGTACGTAAAATTCATGCAGTGGAAGCAACTAAACTTACAACTGGTTTGTTTGAGATGGAGGAGTTTGTATTTGTTTCAAATAGTGTCCATATGTTAGTTTAGGAATGGAATAACATATTAAAGTATGATTAAACTAAAATAAAATAAGTCATAATAAATTCAATAGTTTAGGATTTAAAAAAAAAACACATGCATATTATTGACGCTCAAGCGCGTACACCGTTACATCTGCCAACGTATAACTAAGAATTTGATGTAAAACAATTATTTTCTCTATTTAATTATTTTTATCTAATTAAAAAATATAGGAGGCGTGCAAGTTTAAGTTGGTGAAGCCCTTAAAGATTTAAAAAAAATATCGTAACCATGTTACTCACTGTGTTATGATCCACTTATTAGATTAGGAGATTGCATTGTATACGCGAACACATGCACCATTCACCTCTCTCTCTCTTTCTCTCTCTCTCTCTCTCTCTCTCTCTCTATATATATATATATATATATATATATATATATATATATATATATATGCTTCACTTTATATAGAAAGATTAGGAAACCATTTAAATTCAGCAATCTCTCTACCTTGTGTGTTTTCAAATTTAAAGTTTTGTTTTCGGATGAGTTAACAGATCTAAAGTTTCAAAATACATTAGTATACAAGACAACATTTTTGGCATTATCCTATTAAGAAATATTCGTATTATTTAAATTCTTCGGACTACTGTTTTCATTTTCAGAATCCGTAGCGCAGTGGATATAGTGCTTAGCGTATATTCAGTTGCAAAAAAGTTACATTCCTGGAGATTTAAGGTCCAATCTCCAGTTCTACTGATCCAAAAATTCAATTGCGAATTACTTAGGACTTCTACCAAGTCATGGCTGAATGAATGAAAGCATGATACCGTGATCTACGTAAATATACATTTACACCATGAAAAATGATGTCATGTAAAAATTCCATACCAAGCAAGATCATAAATAATAAAGATAACAAAACATTTTTAAAGATTTTTAGTTTCTATGAACATGATTAAATCTATGGCAGCCTTTCTATTATTTTATTTTTATAAAAGTCGATCTTGACTCGGATTTTATAAATTATCTATATATTATTGTGTATATGTTATTTATTTTTTTACTTACCTGGGTGCCCGCCTTTGCCCGGGTGTTTGAAGGTGTGTGTTGAGGGAAAAAAGCGCTAGTAGGTAAGCAGATATGCAAGTGGCGAAGGTTTAAATTAAGGCTAGTTTAAGGAAGGATGAACTTCGAAAATATCGTCGGAAGAACCCCTTCCTGTAGAAAAGTGCCATGTTGAGGGTGAAAGAATTAATAATTTTAGCCAATTTTTCGATATTTGTCGCCGAGCTTCCAAACGATACCGCGCTCATGAAAATCCGTCGCCATACATACATACATACTAACTAATTACATCGTCTTTACAGACGTTAGTCATCCCAATGCTCCCCACCAACCTCATCATAGTGTGTATTATTTAATTGGAATTCATTATTGAGATGAGTATTATTATTATTTTTTTAAAATTTTATTTCGGACTATTATCCTCATCTTTTTCTTAGTTGTTTCACGACGTTTCGGCCAACTAGTCCTCTGTCCTTCATCAGGTGGTAACCGTCACGGGATAGGAACTCTGAATCTCCTGACTGCATCCACTGAAATTACTGCCTTCTGTGGTTGTTGTCGTCTCATCACGTTTTGGCCAAGTAAACTTTGGGTAGGATTGAAACCTCTATCTTCAGACAATTCTCACCTAGAACCACAGAGATGCAACGTCTTTATCAACTGAGCCACGGGCCCCGAACGGCGATCAAGGTTGAATTTTTTTATGTCTAATACATTCATGTTTATTATTATTATAATAGTTATTGAATCTCTACGGTTCCAGGTGTGAATTGTCTGAAGATAGCAGTTTCAATTCTACCCAAAGTCGGCCAGAGGTTTACTTGGCCAAAAAGCGAGCTGCACAAAAGTGTGTTTCTTTTTATAACACTGTTAGGCTAACTGTTAGTCTGACAAATTCCCTCGTTGAAAAAAAATATTTTCGATAAGTGTATATTTTGTACTACTGCAAAGCTCTAGAGTATTTAGCAATTATATATATACTAGATGTACCCGGCCACGCGTTGCTGTGGCTCAGTTTGGTTTAAAGCAAATATTAAAGTAGTTTTTATCGTATGCACACACACACAACCACACACACACACACACGCACACACGTACACATACAAACACGATTGTAATAACTTGTAAATATGCTTTTATAAAATAACACGGTAACATAAGTGCATAAGCATCATTATTATTATTAACATCTACGATTTATTTAATAAAAAATAAAAATATTTTTAGCCTATTTTAAGTTTATCTTTTTTTCAATGACTACTTGTCGAATATTAATATTTTATGTTTACATAGCTGTGCCCGACCACGCGTTCCTGTGGCTCAATTTGTTTAAACCAAGTATTAGAGTGATTTATATTGTACACACACACTTACATACACACACACACGTGCGCACACCTGCGCACACACGCACACACCCGAACACACACCTGTAATAACTTGTAAATACGATATTAAAAAATAGCACGGTAACATATGTGCATCAGCACTATTTTTTTATTATTGACATCTACGAATGATTTAATGGAAAAGCAAAAATAATTTTAGCTTATTTTAGTTCCTTTTTTCAATGGCTACTGTTCGAATGTTAATATTGCTCGGTCGTAAAATGTGTTTAAATACGATCTTATGATTAATGCAGATTTCATATTTATTATTATATTATATTGGTCTCCGTATGTATTAATGATTTAAAATGTGAAATAAATGACTCATGCGCCAACATCGAGAAGTGAAACCAAAACGTTTAGCTTACGATTTACTTTTCCCTTGACGTTAATGCCAAAGCTATGAAGACATGTTTGCTGCAAGGCTAAAAATTAAAACATGAACCAATAACTATTACGTTACGCATGTATCTTCGAATTTCTGTCGTTCGCCCTTCAATTGGCAAATTCCATTTGTTAAATTTACACACTAGTGCATCGATTCTCCCCGGCTAAAACTCAAATATAAAGTTTCGCACGGGTTCGAGTATCCTATGTTAGGTTTTATGTATGTAGACAAAAATCTGACAGAGGAGATGGTAGGCAACATTTTTTAAACAAAAATATATACACATACATAAATATATATATATAGAAAGAGATTTCTGTTTGCTATAACATTTTGACGCAAATATTTCGCAAATATAAATTATTTAGAATATTTGCATGGATATTATTACACGTAATAGTTAACTAAAGATTATCACCACATGAGAAAACCGACAAAAACTAATAGGGAATTAATTAAAATGAATGTTTAAAAGAATATGTAAACTAGCTAGATCTTTTGCATGTCTAATATATAAAAGTTGTATTTTCTTTATAAATAAATAGAAAAAAGGGATTTAATGTGAATATAAACACAAAACAACCCCAAATTTATAAGAGTATAGATTTAAAAAGCTGTAACAGGCCATGCGTTGCTGTAGCTCAGTTTCTTTTAAGCAAGTATTAGAGCGATTTGTATTATACGCACTCACACACAGACACGCGCACATACGCATACACGCACATACAAACACGAATATAATAATCTAAGCATGTAATGAACTTGGCACGGTGCGAAAAAGCATGCCTCATAGGGGCACCATGTTTTAATTTTAGTAACTTTCGTTTATTTATAAGAATCGAATTCCAGAATATGAGAATTTTCAGCACTTAGTCAATCAGAATGAACGGACATAGAACGGAGCCGTTTTTATTCAGGAATCGGAAATCGGAAAGATTATGTTTTTTATATGTGTCTATGAGACAATTACGATGGGTGTAATCAGAGTACCTGTGAGAAATATAGAATTGGTTTTAAGTGACAACTGGTAGCCGTGTTAGGACTAAATATTTAGAGAGAAAAACAGGGACTTTTGTGATGGTGTTGCTTGTCGGGTGCAATGTAGCAATTCATTATCACGACTGAATGCGCCAGAAATGATGTTCCAAAGTTATAAAAGATATTGTCTATTAAGCTAGATGTATCGAATTTTTATGTGGCATTCGGTGTTGCGAACATACGATACTTTGGTCCAGAGGGGAATTTCTGCAATCATTTTATTATTATGGAGATTACACGAGGAGCTTTAAAATATTAAATAAGACCTAAAGCAATCTAAGAGAACCGAGACATAAGCCCTGTTTTCTTTCCAAAAAATCTTCTTTACGCCAAATAAATAAATGAAGTTCCTATTTTAATGACGTAAGTCTTTTTTACAAGAAATAATCGTACTTATACAGAGAACGTACCTTGCTATTGCTGTACTATTTTCAAGTTAAATTTAAGTTTTACGATAGATTTTCTTCTTAAATTATTATGTGAAAGTACACAGTAGTTTAAATACAACTAAACATCGCTATGTTAAGAATAGGTTTTTAAATAATAACGTTATTATTTCAGCATGGAACGTTTTCCTCATAAGTAGTGAAATAATAAAAACAAGTCATGGCAAAGTACGTCGTACGCGTGAAACGACGAAATGAAATCCGTTGATAAACATAGTCGCTATATTCACGAACTTGAACTATATTTGCCTTTTTAACTTTTGTTTTTAATAGCTAACACTTATTGGTTTATAAAGATGACTACTCTATTTTTCCAATGTAACTTTGATATAGGCATGCTTTTCACGTGTATCCACGATATTTGTTTGTATATTTTTCACTAAAACCTTGGTTTAATACATTACCGTGAAGCATTAAAATTTAATACAGTTAATAATAATAATAATAATAATAATAATAATAATAATAATAATAATAATAATAATAATAATGCGTGCGTGAGTTGCCCAAGCGGCACGAGTGGAACTTGACCAGAGCCGTTAGGACCCAAGGAAAGACAAGGTCGATAGGTTGGTACCGATTCTGGCTGCAGGAGATGGCCGTTGGCTCATAAGAAGCTTATCCAACCTTTGATAGGTCTTGTTTTTGGTCCTGCTGGGTGTCCCCACACCCTCCTCACCCAGGTTACCCTGGGCGGGGGAGTCGGTTTAGTCGTCGATGACCCAACCATGAGGCAGCTAGCACTGGGTCACAGTTGGCATTATAATAATAATGCAAATTATTATTATTATTATTATTATTATTATTATTATTATTATTATTATTATAAAATAATTTAAATAAATATATATCTATCTTTAAAGGTACATAAATATTTCTTTGAAAGAAGAGGAAAAAACACATATCGTTTTAGTTTTCTTGAATGTAAAATGTTCTTAAATGTAAAATTTTAGTAAAAAAAAAAAAAAAAAATTTAAAAAGATGGATACCTTATATTTACTGTAATTTCCCGATTGGAAATGTTTCTTTTAATTGCACGAGTTTAAATGAAAAATAATTTCACATAACTGATATTTTTCTCCACTTAAGTAGACCATTTCGCAGTTTACAATCCCATCTCACTTAAGTAAGTCAATGCTATAGTAAAGACAAATTCGGTAAAAAAAAAGAAAAAAAATTATGCTAATTTATTTAGAGGATATGAAAACTTTATTTAAGTACGATACTTAATATAATCAGCCATCGAAAGGCAATTTTTTATTTATTTTTTTTAGACATCAGTGCCCCCCCTTCCTTGTACACTGCCATTTCCTTTCCGGATCCCTGCTCCGAACTTATGCTCTTGATCCATCATCTCATCTAAAGATGAGGGGCTCTTATGCCTTACACAACAATTTATCAGTCTGTACTATTGTCTATAAACTGATATCATCAACAATTAGATAAGCTGTTTTTAAATTTTCTCTCTTGACAAAATTGCCAACCGAAATACAAACGGATTTTCCTTTGCGATAGAGGATAGAACTGAAGCAGTATACTTAATATGTACAATACGTGCGTACTAAACTAAACCACCTTTGCTAACTATATATAATCGTCTGTACTGAATCCTCATCAGCTCACAACTTTCTGTATCCTCAGACTCTTAATTTCTCAAATCTTATATCACCAAGACATCCTTCTTAATTGATACAAGAATCCTCCTGAGCAGTTCAACATCCAGTGATCATATATCTAATCCTCATGAAATTGCTTATATCACCCTGAATATTGCCTTAAATTTTCATTCTATCCCTAAGCTAAGTAGAACACCTAATAATACTCTACTCAACTACTTTTAAAATTAGATAAACCCAGTTTCAATATTAGAAGTGCTTCGTCCCTCACCTTGACTACGGACTTGTACAATAAGCCATGAAACTATTGTAACTAAAATTCCTCTCAAAACTGCAAAATACTGCTGCTTAAGTACCTCCTATAGATACTTTACCTCCAAGATGACTGCCTTATCTGTTTTGCATGACAAACCTTATTGTTTTTTACTTAAATTCTCTTTCTCCTGATCACTAACAAATCAAAACTGCTCTATTTCCTAAGTTGCCACTAAACCTAATCCGTCTCACGTAACTTAGAGGAGTCCTTGCTCTCCGCCCTTGACCCTAACAAACTCGTAAATCGATACCCATTAACACCTAAAATTTCCTAGGCATGCTCCTGATTATAACTCCTAACCCATAACCAAGCTTCTAAGTAAATACTTACTAGCCATAGTCCTATACATTGACTTAAAGTAATCTATAATGAACAGTAACCATTAATATCTCTTTATTAAGAGATAGTATTGCAATAATTATTACACAAACTAAACCGGTACTCATTGAAATAAAAACTTCCGGATATTAAGAGAAAGGCGAAGTCATTCTCCTTCGTTGTAGTCTAAAGGCAACTTACTCAAATTACCCAAATTGTCTAAAATTCCATGCATTCGTATACAATACTACTTACCCATCCATCTATACTTTAACTATACTTACAGAATATGCAATAACCTATATCTATCAGGTATAACTGTACTCCATATCAAATGTTCTCTTGCATCTATACTGAGCATATCTTATCTTTCAGTCTTACTAAATGTCCGGTTTGGGCACCAAATCAGAATTTATAATAGCAAGTAGATCATACTCTAACACTTTATCCTAATCCTAAACCTACTAAACCATATCTAACCATACATTCCTAAACCTACTAAACCATATCTAACCATACATTGCTAAACTTACAAAACTATATCTAACCATACATTAACTCGTCTCTCTCGATCCAATACTGTAGCAGATTTAGCTGCTTCCACTGCATGAATTTTTACCTATACCCTCTCCCAGTAAAAATGAAAATGGAAAGCATAATAATGCCCTTTTTTAACCACGCTTGAGGAGTGAAAATTTTCTGTAAAAGCTAACCTAAATGCCCGATTTTTCCAGGAGATATTAACCTAAATAACCAATAAATATTAACTACCCATGCGGGGTCGCAGAAATACCTGGATTAGACCCAGGCGCGGGGCAAACCCCCTCGGAGCTGATGGACCCGTAGGTCTTCCCAGGTCATCCGTCTAGGAGAAGGAAAACTCTGAAACTAAACCTAGGGGAGGGAGACCTCTTCAGTCCTGGACGACAACCTTCCTAGAGCTGGTGACTCAAACAAATTACCGGTTGGCAAACCTAAACTGCTTAAGGAGGAGATAGACTCTGTCTATCGCCCGGCTTTTATACTCCTTCTTTGCCTATTGGCCAGGCGTAGAGTTACTATCACAGGGACTCGTCTGAATCACCCAGTGGTTGACGTTGTTTCCTGACTAGGGCAATGAACGCCGCTTTTCCCCACTCCCGCCACATCCCATCCCCCTAAACTGGACACAGTGGGGTGCTTCAGTGCCATATATGTCGGTGCAGTTGGACTGGGCTGGCTTTGCCTAATGGATTGAGGGTACCGGATTGACAGTTCCTGGCTGCTGTTTCCGACTGATAGTACAGGAGCCCTAACTCTTTGGTAGCGCTTAGAGCGGCTGCTCCATCAACAGTTGTAAAATATCGGGATGTTTGTAGTGCCATGTCGCGCATGGAAAGGGACCCTGCACTCATCCCCGGTGGGCTTTCCTGAGGCCACAATCCTGTGGGTGAGGACAGCTGATGGTCTACTTGTATTGCATGTCTGGTATTCTGCACAACTACTTATCCAGCACCCCCTCACTCATCCACCCTAACTGAAACTTTTAAATAAAATAAAATGAAATGACAGCTCAAACAAAAGTTACGTTTAAACCAGGACCAAACTCAAAGAAAACCAACCTGCCTCCTCCCTTGAGGCTTGCATTTACTAATATCCGCGGGCTTAGAACTAACTTAGATGATGTCGAGTCACTTCTCCTTGTAAACACCCCGGATATCTTAGCATTAAGTGAAACTAATCTTCACCCCTCCATTCCCTCTAACCACTTTAACATGCCTGGTTATCTCCCACTCTACCGTAAGGACTCGGACAGACATATGCATGGACTTGGAGTCTATATTCGAAACACCCTCCCCCTAACTAGAGAAATAAAACTAGAATCAGAGGGCCAGGCCTTTATGTGCTTCAGACTAAATATGCAACACAATATTAGCTACTTGTATTTTCTCTACCGCTCTCCCTCAAACCAAGACTGTACCCTAATAAACAAAGTCTCAGACAGCATAGATATAGCACTCTCCCTCGATACTAGCGCACAAATACATGTATTTGGTGACTTCAATGTCCACCACAGTAACTGGCTAGGATTCTCAAATCACACAGACGTAGCTGGTAGCGCAACTCATAGCTTCTCTATATCTCATTCCCTATCTCAGTTGGTTACATTTCCGACACGTTTCCCAGACCAGCACGATCAACATACCTCACTTCTAGATCTCTTTCTGACAACGGTTCCCAACGACTGTACAACAAATGCCGACACCCCACTCGGGAATGCTGATCACGCTGTGATAATGGTAGAAATCAGCCTAAATTCTCGCCCTAAAACTGAAGACCCACTACTCAAAACAACGAGGTATTACAAAAAGGCTGATTGGGAAGCCATCAGGGAGCTCATCAGAGATGCCCCATGGCAAAATATCTTTACTCTTCCAGCGGAACAGTGTGCAAATGAGACAACTGAATGGTTCAAAACTGCTATTGAAGCACATGTTCCCGCACGGAAATACTATAGCAAGCCCCACTCTCCCCAATGGTTTACTTCTGCTTGTGCAGCTGCCATTTGTCAAAGGCAGCATGCGTTCCGCAGATTCAACCGACATAAGTCCAGCTCAAATAAGCAGAAGTTTATAGAAGCTAGAAATAATTGTAAGAGAGTGATAGACACAGCTAAGACAGATTACTCTGAAACCACCAGAAAGCGCATCGAAGCACAGAAATTAGGAACCCGGGATTTTTGGAAAATCTACAACAGCGTAGTTAATAATGGACAGTCAATTATTCCCCCACTAACAAACAATCATGAGGTTGCTTGCACGGCAACTGACAAGGCTAATCTGCTTGCCAGTTGGTTTGCCTCAAACTCCACACTGAACTCGGTACACCACTCACTCCCTGATTTTCCTCTGCGAACAGACGCCACACTTGACGATTTGAAAATCACCCCTTCTCAGGTACATGCTATTATAAAAAACCTAGACACTTCAAAAGCATGTGGACCAGATCTCATCCCGGCTGTGCTGTTAAAAAAAATGCTCTGCCGAGGTTGCTCCAGTTCTGTCCAAACTTTACAATAAATGCCTTAACGAATCTTGTTTTCCCGACTGCTGGAAAACCGCTTCTGTGGTACCAGTCTTCAAGAATTCTGGTGAAAGAACTGACCCACTAAATTATCGCCCCATTAGCCTCCTCCCGCTTTTCGCCAAAATATTTGAGTCCTTAGTTAATCAAGCCCTAGTCCAGCACCTAACAGCTGCTAAACTCCTGACTGACAAACAATATGGATCCAGGCAAGCCCGTTCAACAGCAGATATCTTAACTGTAGTTTCTGAACGTATATACCGTTCATTGGATAAAACAGGGGAGGGTAGAGCGGTGGCCCTTGATATATCCAAGGCTTTTGACAGGGTATGGCACGATGGTCTTCTAAGGAAAATTAGATCATATGGAATCACTGGAAGAATTCATAATGTAATTAAATCCTTCTTAAGTAATAGAAAAATCAAAGTTGTCCTCGACGGACATACATCCAAACAATATGACATAAATGCGGGAGTACCTCAGGGGTCTATCCTTAGACCTCTATTATTCCTGATATTCATAAACGACCTCCCTGATAATATTGTTTCGGAGATGGGTATATTTGCCGATGACACCACTCTCTATAACAGATATGAGGGGAAAACAAATGAACACATATCCAAGAAAATGGCAGAAACACTAGAGGACGACTTCCAATCTTAGTGGAATGGGGACAAAAATGGTTGGTCACATTCAATGCTGCTAAGACTAAGCTTGTTTCCTTCAATAACTACAAGAAACCTTCTCTACCACCAATAGCAATGGCTAAGAACACATTGCCTAAAAGTACTTCTTTTAAACTCGTCTGCCTAACGTTTACAGGGAATATGAACTGGAATAGATACATTGAGAGCATTGCCTAGGCTGCTGCGAGGGAGGTTGGCTCCCTCTACCGTGCTAGAAAACTACTTACGCCTGCCAGTATCCTATACCTCTATAAGGCAACCATTCGCCCATGTATGGAGTACTGTTGTCACATCTGGGCTGGTGCATCTGCTGCTTGTCTCTCGCTCCTGGACAGGGTTCAAAAGAGAGTCGCCAACCTGATAGGTCCTGAACTGTAATCTAGGCTTCAACCTCTGTCCCATCGACGAGATGTTGCATCCCTCTGCCTGTTCTACAAATACTTTAATGGTGAATGCTCTGACGAACTGCAAACACTTGTACCTCCCCGACATAACAACCCCCGACAAACCCGACAAGCTACTAAGTCTCATCCCTTTACAGTAGAGATCCCTAGGTGCAAGAAAGCCTTTTACTCCAATAGTTTCTTCCCCAGAACTGCAGGTCTTTGGAACTCCCTTCCGGGATTCTGCTTTCCCAACTGCAATGATATGCAGAAGTTCAAGTGTAATGTTAACAAACATCTTTCTACTCTTCTCCCTTCATAATGACCCCGCTAATTAATTCCCTAATAGTAGCCCCCTGCTTCAAAGTGGCACTGTGCCTTGTTTGGGGTGAAATTTGAATTAAAAAAAAAAAAACATCGTTAGGAAAACAAGATATCATATTTGAACGATTTTCACAATTTTATTTTGCGATTCGATACCACGGAACAATTCCGTGTAGAATTCCTAAGCTTGACATAAAAAAAATTGCTAAGTTCGACAAGATACAGCCGGTGAAGAAGGTCGGTGAAGATATTAATTGAAATGTTGTGTAAGTAACAACCAAGATGAGAACACTCATCTATAGAATCCAACTAATACGAATACTCAGTTTTCGTCTAAAAAATTCAGAATCGCTATTGAGGAAGAATGCCTAAAGAATTACAAAATAACTCAATAAAAAAAAACGTTCTTATGAAATATACAGATATCTTCATTCTTCTGTGAAGCATTCAAATTAAATAATAAACTAATCCATACAACTTGAGTTTGTAAATTTTCTGGATATATCAGTTTACATTTGTACTTAGTTTGTACTGCTAGTGCGTAGGAAAACGCGTTAAATTTTGTGAATAAATCACTATTTAATATTTTCATAAGAGAATAAGTAACTACGTTGAAAACATTAACATATACAACTTGCTTTGGACTAAGTCTAAATATATCCATTCTAAATGTTATTATTTTTTTTATATCAGTAGGGTACCTAATCAGCGCAGAATATACTAAAAGCCTAAAATAAACATGAGTCATATCAACCTCTGGATAGTCCTTCCACACCAACAATCCACTACTTTCAAAAAGTTGGAATATTCGTTTTTCGTTAATGTTGTAGGGGATCTATTTGTCTTTTTATTTTTTCAGTTTTCCACCATTCTGTATTTCTTTAAACACACAACTCCCTGTTAGTTATACTACTATACTTGCAGTATTGCCGAGTGGCAGTATATCACAAAGAGTCGGTAAAGGACACTCCCCATCTCGTAAAAACAATTTAAACTACAGCTGTTAGTGGAGATAACAGTCGTGTTGGTTTGAGGCGAGTACTTGCGTGTACTGATGGGTATTGGCTGCCTTTGCTACTGGAATTAACTGTCAATACAACTGTAACTGTCGGTTCCCGGCGTACATTCTCTTTCATTGGTGGCTATGAGCGGTATGAGCCCCCAGTTGATGATCATTGGCAGTTAATGCTGTATCGATATTTTTCACAGTTTCTCTAGAATTGTCACGAACAGTTCTCAGCATGCAGTGCCGTTCACTAGTTGCCCTAAGCGTTTTTTGCTTCCATTGGAATGCCTTTGTTGGGTAAATCGCTTTTCAAATGTCGGTCATCGTTACACATTTTGTCCATGGTGGTCAGTGTTCTTTTAAGATAGTTATTGACACTTCATGGCATTGACGGTGTGTTCAAATTAAATGTAACTATGTATGTTGTAATAAAATAATAATGATAATAACAGTTATAAGAATAAAAAATAACACTCTTAGTAATAAGAATATCAATCATAATGATAAAACTGTTAATAATATTAGTAATAATATTAAAAGAAATAATAATAATAATAATAATAATAATAATAATAATAATAATAATAATAATAATAATAATAATAATAGTACTCTTGCATAATTTGACCCGAATTCTCGTGAATTCCCGTCAAGCATGGATCGGGCGAGACCGACAATCATCGGTGTCAGCCGAGCGTTGTTCAAATGTCGAAACATTAACTCGACTTTTTATTTTATTTATTTAATTTTTTTTCTGTTATGTTTTTAGTAATTTTTAAGGTGATATTAAGGAGGCGGAGTGACTTTGTATTTTTCTGATTAGTTACTTATTTATTATTTTTTAATTGAATTTTTTGGGAGTTTGATATGCCCAATGAAAAAGCGCTATCTAAATGGAAGAAGACGACATTCGAATTGGAAGAAAGCGACTAAACCAACAAAAAATAATAAATAAATAAAGAAAAGCTGACAAACAAATATATTTTCAAACTCGCCAAACAGAAAAAATGACAGGCAAGAAAATAAATCTATACATGTTAGAAAAAGAAATGAAAATATCGATGCAGAAATATAATATTGCCAGGAGAAGAAATTGTTGTCCCCCAAAAATAAGGCGCAACAATTGTAAACACAAATGTTTACTTAAAAAGAGATCGTGTGTAAAGAATGGTTTCTCCTGGAGATGTACAAATGGATAGTGCCACTAAAAGAACTTGACTGAACAACAAGTCTTGAAAATAAAAAAAAAAACGAGAAAAAAATATGGTTACAAAAGGTGCTAGTGCACTTACTGATCCGCGCTATTTTTTACATCGTATTTCCAAATTTAATTGAAGTTTTATGATGTTTTCTGTAATTGTAAGGTTAAAGTATAGAATAGGTACAAAACCCCCTCCCTTTCCCATGATAAGAATGGCTTTTTAAATAATACCTTTATTATTTCCGCACGGATCAATAAGTGCACTAGTACCCCCCCCCCAAAAAAAAAAAAAGAAAAGAAAAACTTACACTTAACAATTATACGGTTAAACAACCGTTTCTTGGAGAAAATAACAAACTTTTTGTTAATAAATATTTTGCAAAAAAAAAAAAAATATTAAATACTAAAATGAAATAAACATATTTTCATTTTTCAAGGTATTTTTTTGTTATTTTTTATTATTTACATTTTAATTTTTTCTATTTTTTTTTCATTAGCCTGTATCTGTTATGACGCTCGGCTGACACCAATAATTGACGGTCTCGCTCGATCCATGCTTGACAGAAATTCACGAGAATTCGGGTAAAATTATGCAATAGTACAATAATAATAATAATAATAATAATAATAATAATAATAATAATAATAATAATGTGAAAATACGGATAAGCCATAGAAATCGTAGTCCCTTGCCACATAAGCACATGTAGAATACAATCTGACTGAGTATTTGTATTACATTAATTAATACTGTAGTTAGTAGTTTGCTAGTGGATCTTGGTTGCCTGGAAACTATCACAGATACTTCTCAGCGTACAGTGTCGGTCAATGGTTGCCATGATTGATAGCTGCTTTCATTGGACAGCTCTTAAATGAAGCTGTTGCGGCTAATTGTGTTTGCACTGTGTTCCTCTGTAAATCTCGAATACGACCCGTGTTGGTCTTCAGTGAACTGCTCTGTAACGAATTCGAATGGGGTTACTATCACTTCATGACACTGGCGCACACTGCTGGGCAAATCAGTTGTCTTCAAATGTGTCATCCTTAGGTGGTCATTGTGCTTTTAAGGCAGGTATTGTCACTTCATGACATGGGCAGTGTGTTCCAATTAATTATGTAATGTAATTGCATACGTAATAATAATAATAATAATAATAATAATAATAATAATAATAATAATCATCATAATCATAATCATAATCATAATAATGAAAGTATGGGCGATCAAAACCAATATCAGTTGAAAATCGCTTTCTGGTATAAAATTGTTTTGCCTACTAGCTTGTTTAGTTTCATTTCGCTTTATCCCATGTTTAAATTTAGTTTAATTACACCAAAGTGTTACCTTCCCTTCCAAAATAAACAATAATAATACAAAAAAGCAGCTTAACAGATTCAAATCGTATTGAAACAATAACGTTTTAGTCATATTGAAACATTAATTGTTTAGTTTGGTTACACCAAAAATATTATTTCCCCAATCTTTTCAAAAATAAAAAAATATATAACAGATTCGAGCCATATTGAATAATTAATGACTTAGTTTAGGTACACCAGAAGTATTATGCACCTTTTCCAAATAAATAAATAAATGAAACATTAATGTTTTAGTTTAGTTAGGCTAAATGTATAATCCCCCTTCATACATAAACAATAACAAAAAGAAATAGAACAGATTCGAGCCATATTGAATAATTAAGGACTTAGTTTAGTTACACCAGAAGTATTATGCCCCTTTTCCAAATAAATAAATAAATAAAACATTAATGTTTTAGTTTAGTTAGGCTAAATGTATAATCCCCCTTCATACATAAACAATAACAAAAAGAAATAGAACAGATTCGAGCCATATTGAATAATTAAGGACTTAGTTTAGTTACACCAGAAGTATTATGCCCCTTTTCCAAATAAATAAATAAATAAAACATTAATGTTTTAGTTTAGTTAGGCTAAATGTATAATCCCCCTTCATACATAAACAATAACAAAAAGAAATAGAACAGACTCGAGCCATATGGGAATATTTGTTTTTAGTTTAGTTACATGAAAAGTATTATTTCCCTATAAAAATAAAAACCATAATAAAAAACGGTAGCCTAACACTGTTGTTTCACTATACTTACACCAAAAGTATTATTTCCCCTAACAAAAATTTTAAAACAATAATAAAAAGAAACATAACAGATTCAAATCGTATTGAAACAGTAGTTTTTTTTAGCTTAGCTACACCAAAAGTATTATTTCGCTCCAAAATAGCAATAATAAAATAAATGATTCAAAAAACAGATCGAAACCCATAAAACTTGTTATTGTAATATAAACAAACAAACAAACAAGTAAAGACAGTTTATTCTATGTTTCTAATAAATATAAAGAAATCAAGAAATATTTAATGCTTAGATGTCTAGCGCCATGACATACTTGTTCCAAAAGAAGAACGAAAACAGGGAATACAGTCTTATGTTTTTAGCGTCGCAATTTGTATGTCTACCAAAAACTTTTGACAAACGCATCAAACAATGACAAAATTAGTAACGTAAGAAAGTTAAAAATATATCTAAAAATTGACCAAAAAATTAATTCTGTTTGGGTGAACTGGGCAAATTTTTTTTTTGCAATGGAGGGTACTTTTTCCCGTATTTCTAATGTGATGATTACGTAATTTTAAACTAATTCAATGTATTTCATGAGGAGTTAAAATATTAACTAATGTTACCAGAAATTACATCATCTCTCTTTAATGATGTTTATTATCTCTTCCGGTAGAAATTGAAAAATAAAAATAAAAAAGTACTAAAGCAAGGTTCATATTATTTTCTTGGTTGATTGAATATATAGTTTTCCGTGATTAGAAATGTTTATTTTTCTTCTCCGACGCGATAAGATATGTATATCAACTAGTACGTTTGTACGTATCTACTTAAGCTGTTCACGATGCAAACTATTACAAATTTTTTTTATTGTATTATATTTTGTAAAGGTACTTGAGAGACGTTAAAATGATTTGCATATGTTTGCAGTGCTTGTTTGCGGCTAACAAGCTACGCATGTAAACCAAGAATAAACATGAAAAGGGAATCATAGAAAATATTTTATAATAAGGTCTGTAACGTTGTGAGGATGTGTGGGGTTCGGAGTAACTGAAGGTCCCGAAAGTGTAGGGCTCGCAATTCAGCTGTGAAGGAATAGAATGACACCATATTGTTCCCTGTTTAACTGTTCGTTAAATAGCAGAAACTGATCATCCAGTATTCGAAGAAATGCAAAAGGGCAGCCAATTAACAAAAATTAATAGTTAGGCGGCGATCAGTATTTCTATGACACGAAATGTAAAATCCAATGTGTAATGTATGTAGGTAAAAAGGCAAATACGAACGGTCATCTAGACGAACGTGAATGTTGAGAAATTTCCAATTCTGATGGGGTTTGCGGGAGGAGATGATAATTACAGGGAGAAAATACCCCCCTCCCCTCACATAATACCAGACCTAAATTTGATTGTGGCGCTTATAGGAGTAAATATAATGTTTTATTATCACCGATAATTTATTATTACTGATAAATGCGACCACAAAAACGCCCAAAACCTACGGAAGATAGTGCGCAGTAATCTGACCATAATGAATTTATATATGACATCTGCGTTTGCCAAGCTTTAATTTTTATTCTTTAGGGGAATACTTGATCCTATTTTATTAATATAACAGAAGAAGAAGAAGAAGAAGAAGAAGATAGATAGATAGATAGATAGATAGGCAATAGAAATAGAAGGTAGATAGAAGAGAGAATAGAGATAACACGGTGAATGTACACCAGCAGTCTATACAAATCAAAATGTATCAATGATTTCTATTAATGAAATAAAGGTATTAATATTTTAATTAATTTAAATTAATAACGAGTGTTATTATTATAATCCAAAATTAAAAATACAAGTATATATCTACATTCTATTAATTTTTATATGTAACTGAGTTTGTTTACATACGCCGCGTGCTTATCTAATATATATATATATATATATATATATATATATATATATATATATATATATATATATATATATATATATACAAGTATACAAATGCAACTTTGTTTTTGTGTGTGAGTTCGTTCTTTATATACTCCGAAACGGCTGAACGGATTTTCTGTAAAATTTACAGAACTTTACAGAACTTTTGGGAGTGTTCTTAGTTTAGTTTTGTCTTAGAATACCTCCGACAATTACTGCTAATCAATAATCGAAACTGTTATTTTAATTTATCTATCATCGGTAAACCCATTTTGTCAATGTCGTCGTTTAACAATCATGATAGAACAACAGCCCGTGAAAATTCGGGTAAGTTAATAGCTTGTTTTTTTTTTTGCATTACGTGGTCTGTAGCTTCAAACTTCGCACGTAAATTTCTTAATGTTTTTTCGTGAACTGCAAAATATTTTCTAAGACTTGAAGATTTACGTGTTATTTTTATTTATTATTTTTTTGCGTGACATTGTCTGTAGGTTCAAACCCCGCACGTAAATTTCTTAATGTTTTTGTTTTTTGTAGACTGGAAAGAAGTTTATATAAAATAATTTTATACAAAAAACAGTAGGTTTTCTAGAGTGCAATGTAGAATAATATATATTTTGACTAACTTCCCTCCGCTCGATTTCACGGATTTTGATGACAATAAAAATATAGGAGTGTAAAATATTCATTCATGATCATCATTCAATTCCGGGCAACGTCGGGCACTCCTGCTAGTATATCTATACCCTTAATAATCTGAGGTTTTCTTGTGTATTGATATTCATATTAAAAACCCTTTTTTCTATTTATTTAAAATGAAAATACAACGTTGTTATATCCAGGACGTGGAATTGCATTTATCGGCAAAAGGTCTAGCTAATTTGCATATTCTCTTCAACATTCATTTTAATTAATTTCCTATTAGTTTTTTCTGTTTTCTTATAAGATGATCATCTCTAGTTAACTATTACGTGTAATTACGTTTATGCAAATATTTTACAAGATTTTTACTTGCGTAGTACTTGCGTCAAAAGCTTATAGTAAACACAAAACTCTTTCTATATTTATTTATGTATTCGTATATATTTTTGCTTATAAAATATTGTTACATGATAAGGGCTGTCCCCTTTTCATGTAAGTATTAAAAAAGAGAGATTTAGTTAAAATGAAAATGAAATAGAATAGACGAAATTCGAACCTCGTAATTTAGGTGTAGAAATAGATTACGAGAGAGAATTAGCAAATGGAATGTAAAGATGACGAGAGACGACAGTCGGGAGTCCAGACATGGGGAGTCGAACGTCTAGAAGCGAGACGGTCACCTTTGAAACATATAATGTGAAACTTTGAATTCTTGACTCAGAAAACCACGACCGATCGAAGGAAAAGAAATAAACCCATCATGTGTTTTTATAAACGTCGTGTTTGTGTTGTAATTCTACCAAAAGGTAAAGTGAAAATTGCCATTATATGTCTTGTATATCATGTGTTTTAAAATGTCGTTACATACACAATGTGAACACTAAGACAGTCTCAACACTATCTCCTCACTTACACTTCTAAGTATGAACATTTTATATATATGAATCACTTCATAACACGAACACGGAACGCAACAACATGTCTCTCGGTAACAACATCTCTCAACAAACTCTCTCTAAGTCTCTCATCAACATCTCTCTCTAAGACTCTAAGACTGCGCTTTTAAAAAGTCCTAACAACAAAACGAACAATAACAAACAACAAGAATAACAAAAAGAATAATAATAATAATAATAATAATAATGATGATAATAATATTAATAATAATAATAATGATAATAATAATAATAATAATAATAATGATAATAATAATAATAATAATAATAATGATAATAATAATGATAATAATGATAATAATAATAATAATAATAATAATAATAATAATAATGATAATAATAATAATAATAATAATAATAATAATAATAATAATAATAATAATGAAAAATATGACAAATACAATTTGGAGCCATAGCGACCAGACCACCCAGCAAGGGTGGGTTTAAAAAAAAAAAAAGAACTTCGGTTACCACGGAAAAATAAAAAAGAAACACAACGTTTTAAAAGCGTCCAAGATAATTAAAATAAATAAATAAATAAATAAATAATACCACGGAAAAAAATTACACGATCACAGAAATGCGAACAAAAGGAAAAAAAATTGAACACACACGCACACAAAAATCTAAAGTTTACAAGAAAATATTAAAAAAAAGAAAAAACGGCCGATATGCCGTAATGAATGATAAAAGAGATACGGCCAGTTTACAAAAACAACAACCCACGAATATTTCATTCATAAATAAAATAAAAACACGAGAAAAAATGTTGAATACGGCCGCACACAAATAGAAAATAGGACAGTGTGTAATTCATAAGAATGTGTGTTAATGTCTGAATTGTTTAGAGTTAAAACTGTCAATCATAATAAATTACAATTTAGTGTCAAAAGTCGAAAGTACTTTTAAAATTCTCGAGTATTAAAAAAAAATAAAATAAAATACACTATAGCAAAAAAGAAGGATGCAGAAATGAAAATCAAAATTCTGCTCATTGTGAATATTTTCGGCTTTTTAGTGTGTTTAAATTGTTCAAGTCTTTGAAAAAGGGACAATGTTTTGTTTTTTGTTAACGGACTTTTGAAATGTATAATGTAACGAATTTTTATTATTTTTTTTTGTTTTGTTGCAAAATGTTTAAATGTATTAAGGTATTTTCTTTTGAAAATGTGTTGTAAATTTGTACTTAGTGTAAATGTTATTGATTTTCACAGCAGGAATTCAAAGTCATTAGTAAATATACATTAGAATTAAAATGATCTAGGAGAAAAAAGACTAAGACGAATGGTTGGCTTAGAAATCAGTTAAAATTTTAGAGATGGGACAAAATAAATTACGTAAACGGGTATTTAGAGAGTTTTTAGATGTGATAAGACGCAAGAAAGATGTTTTTTTTAGCATTTGGTTTTTATTTTAGAGATCCTATAATTTTTTCCAAGAAAAGTGACTTGGTAGGGATTGATAAGCACAAGATGTGTCCCGATTCGAAAAATTTGGGAACCTGGTTAATTAAGTGCTTAAAATAAGCTGGTCGCACATAACGACTCCAAGCAAGTGGTAAGACTTGGCTTAATTAATAAACACGCGTTGGAAAGAATACGAACATTCTGATGATAGGTAGTCCCGAGGCAATCACATATAGCTTAATGAAGTGAGAGTCAGGCAAAAATATACCGTAGATTACATAAGAAAGATATAACCTTGTATTTTTTTAGAGAGGCATAAATGTGGGATATATCTGCTGGATCTTTGAAGCTCTGGTGAGAGAAAAGAAAAATCACTAAAAATCGGGCTATTAGATAGAATTTAGTGCGCAATTAAGGTGTTGTGGCGCAAAAGATGTTAGTTAAGGCTGATATTTTCTAGGTCTTCATCAAATTCCAAGAGTCGAAGCAAGGAAATCCAAGTGAATCAGTGTGAAAAAAGGTATATCTTGATAGTTAAAGCCAACCAAGAAGATTGATTATGAGCTTTGGTATG
The DNA here is from genome assembly GCF_053919585.1 of Euprymna scolopes. Taxonomy (NCBI): domain Eukaryota; kingdom Metazoa; phylum Mollusca; class Cephalopoda; order Sepiida; family Sepiolidae; genus Euprymna; species Euprymna scolopes. Next base: position 129,579,071 of record NC_136482.1, on the reverse strand, counting down.
TCCTGTATAAGATAGTTATAGAATAAAAAACAAAGCCATACTTGATAAGACTAACCATGCGGAAAGAGACGACAGGACACTTTTGGGACGAAGGGAGTCGTCCATTTCGAGGGAGGTGGAAACCTCTAGTCTGCGGCATATGGGTGGCTGGAAAGTAGCTGATGTGAATCATAGGTAAAGATCCTACACCCAAAAAGTAAATGCCAAGAAGATCAGAAAAGTTCTGATCTTATAAAAATATAATAATTGTGAAGTCGGCCGAGGAGGGCTGACTGAAAGAGATTTTTTTAGCCTGATCTTTCCTAGCCGTATGGTTATGTAGACGTAGAAAAATGTACTAAATTTAAAAATGCATACATTTTTTTGTGTGAAATATGGAAGGGAGGGATGTTACATGATAAGGGCTGTCCCCTTTTCATGTAAGTATTAAAAAAGAGAGATTTAGTTAAAATGAAAATGAAATAGAATAGACGAAATTCGAACCCCGTAATTTAGGTGTAGAAATAGATTACGAGAGAGAATTAGCAAATGGAATGTAAAACAAACCATTGTTAAGCTTAGAGATAAAATAGTTTTAAGAAAAGAATGTGAATTGTCAATTCTGTTATGAAATTCAGTTGAAGGAATGTAACTATAGGATAATTTAATAAACATGTTTTTAACATATTGGAAATATAGGTTACTGGGAGTATAGGTAAAAATCCTTTTGTAAACAAAGGAAAAAGTTTTGGACACGCATTTCCAGAACACGTGAAAGAAGACACATGTTTTAACATGTGTATGACGTCATAGAAAATGGGAAGTTCTTGATATAGTTAGAAACTTTAGAGTTAAGCAGGGAGAAACTGAGGGGAGAGTCTGAGAGAGAGTCCGAGGACGAGAGACGACAGTCGGGAGTCCAGACATGGGGAGTCGAACGTCTAGAAGCGAGACGGTCACCTTTGAAACATATAATGTGAAACTTTGAATTCTTGACTCAGAAAACCACGACTGATCGAAGGAAAAGAAATAAACGTCGTGTTTGTGTTGTAATTCTACCAAAAGGTAAAGTGAAAATTGTCATTATATATCTTGTATATCATGTGTTTTAAAATGTCTTTACATACACAATGTCTCAACACTCAAAGAGCTTCTACACGTCTAAGTATTAACATTTTTATATATATTAATCTCGTCATAACACGAACACGCAACAACATATCTCTCTTAATAAAACTCTCAACAAGACTCTTGAAGACTCACAATTTTAATAAGTCACAATAACAAACAACAATAACAACAGCAACAAAAACAATAATAATAATAATAATTATATAACAATATGCCTACCAAACTCCTCCGTCAGATTTGGATCTACAGACATGAAACTTCATATATAGGGTATTCGAACCCATGCGTAACTTTATATTTGAATTTTAGTCGGGGAAAATCGGTGCAAAATTGTGGAAATTAAAAAAACTGGAATTTGGCAATTGAAGGTCGAACGACGGCATTACGAATAAGCATGCGTAACGTGATAGCTATTGCTTCGTTTTTTTTTTTTTTAATTTTTAGTTTTGCAGCGAACATGTCTCCATACTACAATCATTAACGTGAAAGGATAAAGTAAATCATGTTAAAGATTCTGGTTTCGATTCTCGGTGGTGGCGCACAAGTCATTTGTTTTTTTTTTTTAATTTTTAATATCATTACTATATATTGGGTCAAATATAATAATAATTACGAAATATGCATTTATTAAAATATCATATTAAGCGTATTTTATGACCGGGCAATGCCGGGCGGCCTGCTAGTATATATATATATATATATATATGTTTGCATATATATATATATATATATGTATATATATATATATTCAAAGAGAGAGAGAGAGAGAGAGAGCGAGCGAGAAAGAGAGAGCGAGAGACACACGCAGGAAGATAAATTATAATCTAAATACGGAACTCGAGAATTACAAAGCGTAATTAATTATGTAACTAATGAAGAAAAATATAGAATATGAATTCAAAACTATTCGTTCAAAATGCTGCAACTATTGGATCAGTATAATAGAGAGGATTTAATTCTTCTAACACTATAGAAGATCAAATGGGAGATAAATGAATTTAATAAATTGCTATAAGTTAATTTATATTTGAAAATGACGCAGTGATTAACAACGTGTATAAATATATAGATATAAATATAAAATATGATAAAAATACATATAAAATACAAAATATAATAAAAAATGAATAACACACACACACACACACACACACACATATATATATATATATATATATATATATATATATATATATATATATATATATATATATATAAACTTGCGTTTATGCGCGTGTATGCATAAGCGAGTAGATATATGTACTTCAGCGTGTTTGTTTTACGATTCTGTATAGAATTTAGAAAGTGTCATATCAGCGTTGTTGCCGGACTGTGAATCAAGTTTGGATATGAAATCATGGGCCCGGTTCAACATGGCGAACTAATCATACATGAAAAGGGCTAATTGACATTATCTCGCGCATGTCAACAAAATCTCGCCAGCACACATTAAGTATCGCGGGATATCGCAGTAATCCGATTGGCAATTCAAATCAGATTATATCCACTGTGAACAACATGAGATTTGATGCTGGCGCAGGCGCATTGACAACAGTAATGACACAGTGTCTCTTTAAGTTCCTCGTGAAAGACGACGTACGCCTGTCAGTGTTCATTTCGGAAGACGGGCGTTCACAGGGAAGGCTGGTATTCTTTAAACATCATTTAACGACTGTCTTCTTTAACACTCATACATACTATCATTATCGCTGTTAGTGTTCTTCGAAATTAGATTCCTGTATACAAACTTGTATTACAATTAAACCCACTTGCACACAGGCGTTGTAAAATTTTAAATTGACAGTTTATTTCCTGAACAGTATAAACACGTTCTTACGTCCTTTAACAAACTTAACATGCCCGTCTATATGATACATTTGGAGATTTTATTCTTTCTCCAGATTTTTTGTTCATTAAATTTTTCGTCTGATGATGGTTTAACGAAGAATCGAAAGCGTCAATGGTACATACGGAATATTTATCATGTTTTTTCTTTTATTTTAACGCAAAAAATTCGTTAAATGTTAAAATTTAAATAGGTATAATAAAACAAAAATGTCCTGTTCTTAAAAAAAATTATATATATATATATATATATTACTTTTAAAGAACGCCGAACGTAGTGCCATAATTAATTTTTGGTGTAGTTTAAACATAAAGCATTAAAAAGAAACTTTCAAAAGTATATTTCTTCTATGGCATCATTAGATAAAGAGGATAAATAAGGGGTGGGGCAAGACAAAAAACCCTATCTAGACGTCTTTCAGCCAACCCTTTTTCAGGATATACGTTGGCGTATTTTTTATTTTTTTTTTACCCTCGTTGTTAAGACGTTTTAAAAGATGTTTTCTCCTCCGCTGCCAACGTATATCTTGAAAAAGGGTTGGCTGAAAGACGTCTAGATAGATTTTTTTGTCTTGCCCCACCCCTTATTTATCCTCTTTATCTAATGCTGCCAGAGAAGTGTATTTTGATCTTTTTGAAAGTTTCATTTTAATGCTTTATGTTTAAACTAAAAAAAAAACCTCAGTAATTAATTATGGCACTACATTCGATGTTCTTTAAAAGCATTATAAAATTATGTACCCATAAAAATCTTCATATATATATATATATATATATATATGTATATATATATATATATATATATATATATAACTACTTCATTTACTCACATAAAATTAATATACGAAAGTATAAATTTATGCGTAAACTTTAAGTATTTACTTCAAAAGTGCTCAATACGTAGGTAGAGCTAGTTAGTAAGTTATAAAATATATATGGCGATTAAGCTACACTGAATATTCCGCGTTTCACTCACTCAAGGACTCTTCAGGCTTAACATGAAGTTATAAGTCAATAGTGTGTGTTATTACAGCAGAAATATTCGTGGACAAGCGTTATTGAAGTGTATTGAGGCGCATAAGCCTGAAGAGTCCTAGAGTGGATGAAACGCGGAATATTCATTGTAGCTTAATCGCCATATATATTTTATAACTTACTATATATATATATATATATATATATATATATATATGTATATATATATGTATATGTATATATTTATATATACTTTTTAAATTGTGATCCTATATTTGTAATATCCTTTTCCAGCAATCATTAATGTGGGGAATAACAATTCTTCTGGTTACAAGGCTCGAACACTGACAGGGGCCATACTTTTATTCAGTTGTTAAATAGTGTTCAACATCATCTCCAATGGACGGAACGTGCATTTTCTTCGGGGTTGATTATTTCTCTATTAAGAAAGATGATAAAAATATATTATTAAATATATAGTATTTTTCTTCTTTCTTTTTTTTTTCACTCTTTTTCTATTGCGGGATTGGACATTTTCAAGCAAATATTAAATTACGAAAATATGTAAAGAAATGCCTGTAGTTTAAAAACACGTGACAGAATGACGTTGAATTCTTTAAATAATAATTTAAACCGTGGTTTTTGTTTGTTCTTTTTTTCTTTATTCGTGAATTGTTTTCAGAACAAATGTAATCAAATGAAGTCAATCAATTTTTGGCTAAAATAGTACAACGAGCAATGTAAACGGGCAGTTTGAAGATGTGCACATATAAACACCATCTTAATGCTCTACTAAAGGCGTCTTCAATCCTGGAGATAATAGACATGATCTACATATCCAAGAAGCCGATTGAATGATAGATACTGTCGCATTCTTTTAGCAAGATGAAATCTACATTTTCCGGGTTCAATGGAGACCATGATTTGACTCTGCCTCAAGACCTTCTTATAAAGTATATTCAAGATATGTAGATATGAACATATGTTTTGATAATATTTGTCCATGAATATATTTAAAAATATATATATAAATATATATATATATATATATATATATATATATATATATATATATATAGATAGATAGATAGATAGATATATAGATAGATAGATACATAGATATCTAACCATTGCGCTATACGGCTGCTGCTATGCTGGCACTGAATTAATAATGTTTTGACATTATCCAAAGTGCCTAAGCTCAATACGCTGATGGTAACTTGTATATCACTTCACAAATGTTCAACCTAAGAAGCGGAGCATTGTAGTCATCCACACAAACGCACACACACACACAGATACACACACACACACACACACACACACACACACACACACACACACACTTACATATATATTTTTTTCTCGTCAACTCCTGCTGTTTTTTGTCAGCCAAATATGAAGTTTTAAGTCAATAGTGTGTATTATTACAACAGAAATATTCGTGGACAAGCGTTATTGAAGTGTATTTTCATGTCTACATAGCCAATTTACACGAGAAGAAAGCAAAACAAAATAGAAAACGGTTTAAACGGATTTTAGCAAAATATTTTGTCTTTCTTGAAAGTGTTATTGAAATAACGGCAGTACTCTACTGATTTTAGCAACGATATATATTTTTTCTTACGTTTCTAAATTTTTGAGATGCGAATGTATTGTTCGTATTATTCCTGAAATAATATATATATATATATATATATATATATATATATATATATTCTATAGTAATAAATAGTATAAATACACATACATATATATACGTAGATGTGTGGGAATATTGTAATATTATAGTAATAAATATGTAGTAATAAATAGGATAAATATGAATACACATACATATGTGCGTGTATGAATATTATGTAGTAATAAATAGTGAAATATAATGATAAGTACTAAGATTATACATCGAGAAAATATAAGTTTAAGCCTCGTAAAATTAATCTTAGAATTATTCTCAGTTGATAAAGTGCATAATAGAAAATCAATTGTAAATGTTACACTATTACTATTTTCAGTTTGGGTGACAATCACAAAACAATTGCAAATTACTTAGGGCTTAAACATCGTCGTGACTGACAGAATAAGAGCATGCTACTCCCGCGGATTAAAATAAAAAGGGTCTTGTCCGAAATTTCTTGCAGGTTCCCGAGTTCGACAGAAACATTTACAGAGTTCGACAAGATACACTTGAAGAAGGTCGGATTTTATATCAACCGAAACTTTATAAAAATAACACTCAAGATGAAAGGTATTTTCAGGATATATGAACACCAACCTGATGCGTCAAAAGTGAAATCTACATAGCACTCACCCCCCCCCCCCCTCTCTTGAAAATAGAGTAAATCAACAAGTAGAATGTGTTATAATATTATGACATAAGTATCATCTTAACCTATAATTATCTCAATTTCTTTTTCATCTTTTTAAGAATAAAGATACTAAATTAGATTTTTATCAACATTGAAATAAAGATTAAAAAAATAAGTGTTAGTATCAGTAAATCATTCACACATGAGCCTGTTTTTGAAATCAGTTATTACAACCGAGCGCTAAACGCACACCTTCAAGTTCAGCGGCGATGTGTACGTGACGAAGTGGAGGTAGTTGGAGTCACGATCTTCTACGTGAGAGGTGCTTGGGCAAATGGTCGTCCACTAGTTCTCATTGACAACTGGGCAGTCTCTTTAGACATTTGGGCAGGAGATTAGGAAATGTGCCCAAAGCAAAAAGTCTGGTCAGTTTACTGCGGTTGACAGACTCATCCTCGATGCGATAAAAAAAAGAAAAAAAAAACAACAACAAAAAACTCATCTTCAGAGCATGGAATGTCCGAACACTACTGGATAGAATTAATACGTCAAGACCAGAAAGACGAGGAACAAATGCGCTTCAGCGCTACAGAATAGATATTGCAACAATCAGCAGGAGAGAAAAAAAAACTCGCAGATGAAGGTTCGCTTAGAAAGGAGGCAGGTGAATACGCATTTTTTTTCTGGAAAGGAAAACAACAGGATGCAGATAGAATCCATGTCGATGTGTTTGCCCTCAGAACAACCATGCTCAAAAATATTCCACCATTCTAATTGGAATCAATGAAATAAGACTTCGCATGCTCCTATGCATTCAAGAATCCTACTATCATCAGTGTGTATGTTCTCGCGCTCACCAGTTTTATTGAGAACAATTCTACAAACAGTTCGATAAGGTCAGATCCTCAGAACGAAAACTGATAATCATTTAGGATTTCAGTGCAAAAGTAGGAATGACTACAAAAACTGGGAAGGAGTTCTCGAAAGGCGAAGACTAGTCAATAACAACGAACTGATGCTCCTCGGCAAATATGCAGAATACAGCCTAGGGGAGAGCAGGAGCCTTAAATATATCTAATACTTTTGACAGGATATGGCACGATGGTTTACTCATGAAAATGAAATTCTATGGCATTACTGGACGAATGCTTAGCATAATTAAACCCTTCTTAAGTGAAATAAGAATCCAGGTTGTCCTCGATAGCCGTAGATCCAAACAATATGATATGAGGGACAGGGTTCAAAAGAGAGTCGGCAACTTGATACGTCCTGAATTGTCATCTAATTTTCAGCCCCTTCCCATCGATGAAATGTTGCATTCCTCTGCCTGTTTTACAAGTATTTTAATGGTGGATGCTCTGATGAACTACAAGTCATTGTGCCCCTTCAACGAAAATACCCAAGACAAATCCGACAAGCAGCAAAGTCCCACCCCTACACAGTAGAGATCTCTAGGTGTAAGAAAGACTTCTACTCCAATAGCTTCTTCCCCAGAACTGCTGGACATTGAGAATTCTCTTCCAGGTTCCTGCTTTCCCAACTGAAATGGCATGCAGAAATTCAAATGTGATGTGAACAGACATCTTACTGCTAAACTCCCTGCAAAGGTTCCTGATTTTAGCCCCATACATCAAAGTTGCATTTTGCCTTGTTTGGAGTGAAAATGTAACTAAAAAAAGACTGTTTCTGGATGAGTGAGAAATATGACCACATGGATGCACCCAAGATCCAAACACTGATACGTGATAGACTTCATCATTGTACATCAACGCGACACCAGTGAGGTACGGGTGACGCACGCAATAGAAGGTGCTAAATGATGGACATACCAGACTTTTCATAAATGTAATGGTGCTGCATATATCATCATCTCACAAAAAATGTTTAAGACTGTTAGAACTTCATTCAACATTGCTCTGCCAAAAGATCCAACCTACCTTCAAGAGTGCCAGTACCAGTCTGACGACAAAACGACATAAGGCTAGATAATACAGTTATGAATGAACATAAAGTAAAAAAAAAAATGAAGTATTTGAAGTTGAAAGAGAGAGATAGAAAAAAAGAGACAGGATAGAGAAAAAATAATGGTAGAATGTGAAGTGCATAATGGGAAACTAAATATAGATAGATAGAGCGACCGAGAGTAAGGAAGAGAGAGAGTAAGGAAGAGAGAGAGAGAGAAAGAGAGAGAGAAAGAGAAAGAGAGAGAGAGAAAGAAAAAGAGAAGGAGAGAGAGAACGAGAGAGAGAGAGAGAGAGAGAGAGAGAGAGAGAGAGAGAGAGGGAGAGAGAAATATTGAATGAGGTGCAGAATGAGAACGAAAGAAATATCAAGTTAGAACAAAACTTTCTTATGTAGATTATTGCCACCGTTGTAAGAGTTTTTAAACTAGGTAGTTTCATTTTTATTAATTTGAACTTTTTTGCATGGGCATAAACTTCCAGTGAAGAATTCCATCTGTTGCTGCACAGCTGCCAAGTACTAATATCAATATACACGGACATACGCGTTATTCAAAGTACGCCCACGTCAAAGTCCGGGCGCAACCAAGTAAACATACACGAGTCGCCGAAGATGTTGAATGATTTTTAAAGGACCTTTTCGAAACAGTAAAGATCCACGCATTCCAATAAAGCCCCTAGCAGTCTCTGAAATATGTAATATATAATCTCTAAATAAGTAATTTTTACTTTAGCGCTCACATTTTTACGATCGGGAACTTTCTTTATTTCTTGTTAACATGCCATAACACATACTATACATTACACACATCACACACACACACACACACACACACACACACACACACACACACACACACACACACATATATATATATATTAAAAATATATTAAGTGCAGGTATATTTATGTAGAGCGTATGTAAAAAAATAACTTGAAATTATTACGTACCCATAGTAACCACCATTAATGGTCCCTTGGTGCTATCTTAAACATTTTATAAAGCAAACTTTATTTTTTCATAAATTCTACTCTTTTGGGATCAGGATTCCCCGCCTTTGTGAAAAAACACAGCGATATACACATTGTAATCCAGACGTTACCAAACTTACTAGAAACCTTGATGCCATCGAGATATTCGTCATGGCAACATCTTGGTGATTGTATAAAGAATCTGCTTTCGGAACTTGTTACTCTTCTTATAAAATATACAACTGTAGCTTCAAAAAGAAATGATTCTCACCCTACGCAAACCTTCGCTGGTGTAACTTGTATATGAAAATAATGCTAATAATTTTACATTTCAGTACAAACCGATCAATATCCTACGCCTCACGAGGTAATTGTTTGAACCTGTAACAAGTTCAACAATTTCAATCAGGTCAGTTTAAGCAATCTATTCAGTAATAAGTAACATTCGAACTATTATAGCGAATAAGAACCGTTAATGACTTGACGAGAAATTTGTTCTAAGGCAATAGCTCTCGATGTATTAAAACTCTTTGATAAGGTTTGAAACAAAGGTTTGCTTCACAAACTTGTGTGGGATATCTTGAAATATTCTCGAAAGCAACTAATATTTTTTCTCTGATATCTCTATAAAGAATCCGTGGCGTAGTTGATAGAATACTTTGTAAAATTCAGTTGTAAAAGTTACATTTCTGCAGATTAAAGAGTCAATCGTCAATGAGAGCGATAGTTAAAATACAATTGCGAATTACTTCGACCTAGTCATGGCTGACAGAATGAGAGAATCGTACGTGGATTAAATAAAATGCTCTGTTCTCGATTCTTTGTAGATACCCGATTTCGACAGAAATATTCCCAAGTAGGACAAGATACTGAAGAAGGTCGGAGTTTATCGCAACCGGAAGGTTGTAGAACCACACCAGAGATGACAAGAATATTTCGAAAAATCCACATAATATGAATATTCCTATAAAAGTAATTTTTGCTGGGAAAAGCAATGAAGGTCATACTATTAATGTTGACCTGCCTTAAGGACCCAAGCCTCTTCCTAATATTTATGAATGCTTTTCCAACTTATTTTCTGAGGTCATTCGTTGACATCTACGTAGATGACACGGGTGTTTATGACAGCAAATTAAAAACACTACTGAAGTTGTCGTTGATACTCTCTCTTTTTTATCTGGAATATTATGCAATTGGATAAAACATGGGTTGGTACTTTAAACACATCTATAACAAAGCTTTTTCGCTTCCATCATAACAAGCTGCATCCTTGCCCCCCCCACTTTCAAAATAAATGTCTCTTTTCATGAGGAAATTTCTAACTTTGATAAGCACTTGAGAATAACTTTTATTCCAAGTAAAAAATGGATAATTTACATCCAATATGTTGTTAAAGTTACTAGATTAATGGTTGGATAATTATACCGCTGAAGAAACTACATGGCTCCTGATGCAATCATATACCTATATAAAAGTCAGATACATCCGAAGCTCGAGTAGTTTTACTGCATGGGAAAAGGCGCCGCTCAGAGAATTCTTTATTGTCTGTACAGAGTTCATAATTTACTTTGAAATCTACTGGGAAAATGGTATCTTCCCTTCTTACAGTTGCTTTATCATTAGTTTCTCTATTCCGTCGTCACATTCGCCAAAAAAATAAAAAGTGCTCGAAATGAGCTTAGATTTCCAGTTTTCTTTTTTTTTTTTTTTGTTATTTATCATTTTCATACTTTCATGTACAATATACGGCATATTCACGCTGACACATAACACATCACCGAAGTTAAGCAACGTTGAACCTCGTCAGTACCAGATGGTTGACCGTTTCGGAATAACAAGCGCTCTATGTACGAAGATGTCGACACCTTTTTGCAAGAACTGCAAAAGCTTAACGTTGTCATTTCCACATACCGGTATGTACATGCAATTCGGGACCATTTATGAATATTTCCCCTTTGAGGAAAGCCGGTTCACCCCGCCTATGCTTAATACCGCTTAATTCCTACATACTGTATAGTTGCATAGCGATTTGAAATCGGTTTAAAATACGAAACGATCAGACGGGCAACAGACGAATTTTTAAATTACAACTAACTAGTGGGCAAATAGCCAATTTAAAAAAATATTATGACGTGTTGGAAATTGAACCCAAATGGTTGAATGGATCTATAAGTCAGGGAAGGGAACAGAACAGAGTCACGCTTAAAAAGGGCATAGGTTATTGATAGCGATAATTTAACAGAGATTTAAAGCGATTTAAACTGTAATGAAAAGAGGAATGAGAAATTATAGAAAAACAAAGAGTGATAACAAGAAATACTGAAGGATAACAAAAGAGAAAAAGTGAAATATAAAGAAAGAAGACGAACAGGAAAAAGGTGGAAACAGAATTAGAGAATGGGGAGAAAAGGAAAAAAAGAAACAGAGAAAGAGAGGAAGAAGAAATAGCAGACGAAGAAAAAATAAGATTGTTTGATTTATTGTGTGTAGAAATAGGCAAAACAAAAAGATCAAAGAATAGACACGTATGAAATATAACAAATGGTAACGAAAGGGAGTACACACCGGAAGTACAGAGAAAAAGTAGAGAAAGAATAAAACGTATTAAAAGAAGTAGATGACAGGAGAGAAAAAAAGAAAAATAAGCAGTAGCAGTAATAGAAGTTGTAGTAGTAGTAGTAGCAGCAGCAGCAGCAATAGTAGTAGTAGTAGTAGTAGAGCGGGAGAAGGAGGAAAAGGAGTAAGAAGAATTTAAAGAAAATAAGAATAAAAATAAGACAATGAAAGTAGTGAAAAATAAGATTAGTATGAAATAACAACAACAACAACAACAACAACAACAATAATAATAACAATAATAATAATAATAATAATTATTATTATTCACTAGGAGTTTTCACACATGACATCATTAAGGAATTCTTTTTGAGACGAGCTTGTGGTGTTCCCTGGACTTTGAGTGACAAGTCTCCCCAGATTTCCAGTACTCACCACCTTTTTGTATTAACCTTTGCAAATTAGTTTGCGTTATCGCAATGACCATTTTCTATCGATTGTTCGTTGGAAGTGACCATCGGTTTTACTGGAATTTGGATGGCAGTAAGCCTTCCCAAGGTTCCAGTCATCTTCGCACTCATCCGGTAGAGGTCTGCGGAGGTTTGGTTAATGCTTTATCTGCTCTGTCTTTCGATCTTTCTTGATCCTCTTCGATTATTCAGTGTGGCGCTAGTTTATGGCGATGCTAAATTTTTTTTGTTATTTTGGGGGGGGGGTAGGAGTTGGAGGCGAGGTTTAACTTACAATTATGCAGTTTTTATGAGTCTGTGTTGTGTTTCTTTGTGTTTTTTTTTCATCTGTAGTAGTTTCTATATGTCCAGTTTGCATCTGTAGCTCATGGGTACTAATCTGTTGTTATTATTATTAGCTTACACGGAGCTTTTTCAGAGGTCATCAAAGATCTCTCCTTGAAAAAAACCTGTGGTGTTCCCTGGTAGCTGAGTAACAACAAGTCTCCCCAGATTTCCAGTACTCTCCACCTCATTCGATAACATGCACAAATGAATATGCGTTTTCGCAACAGCCGCTTACCATTGACAGCTGCAATTGGTCTTCACTGGAATTTGAGTGGCAATAAACCTCCTCAAAATCCAATTTTCACCGTCCCCCCCCCAAAAAAAAAGATAGATGCCACTACTCGGTTTTTCCATCACCCTTTATCCTTCTCGGCTTTGGCATCAATCTTTTGGGGGGGGCGTGATGAGGCAATGAAAGAGGATGGGGAGGGGGAGAAAGAACTTATAGGTATGCATCTTCAATGTTCTTTGTTCCATGTAAGGCTTCTTCCTGTTTGCCTCTGCAGCAGTTTGTCTGGTCCGCGCATGTGGCTTATGTGTATTAGTCTCCGCATCCAAGAGGGTTTCTTAATATTTCAGCTGTTTTCATTATTGTTATTCGTTGTATTTTTCCAACCATGCCTCTGATTTCAATTTTTGCCATTCCTTTTTTAAAGCTTTTCGGAATTGTTTCTAGTGCTGAGTGGCTTATCGGCCTTGATAAGTGGTGATGTCTATGTAAAAAAAAAATATCCCTGGTTACCTCTGTGAATTTGCTCCGTTTCTCCTTTTCTATGATATTCACTCTGTGGTCGACTGGAAAAGCAAAGTCTATAATTTGTCAGGACTTTTCTTTCTTGTTAATTATTACGACATCCAGTCTTCTTGCTTAGATGGGTTTGTCTGTATGTCTATTCCCATAGGATTTTGTGATTCTCGTTTTAAAGTATTGTTGCCGGCTTATGTTTTTACCACTTGCCTGTGCGTTCGAAATGCAGTTGTTTGCATACTTCCCTGTGTACTGCCCTCCCAATTTGGTCATGCATGTTCTTGTAATTTTTGAGCCAATTTCCTGCATTCGCTTACTATATGGTTTATTATTTCGTCTTTTTTTCCACAGAGTCTGCATTTGCTGTTTTCTTGTTTTTTGCTGATCTTTGATGTAGTTGGTTCTAATCAAGTTATCTTGTGCTGCAGTCATAAGGGGTTCAGTTTATCGGTTTACGTGTTCTGTTTGCATCAATATCCAAGTGTTTTCGTTATTTTCATCTTTTGTCATCCTTATGAATCTTCCGTGTAGGTTTTTCTCTTCCCATTTTTCTTTTCTCGTCTTATCTGTTGTCTCTCTGTTTTCTGTTTTGTTTGTTTTTTTCTGTGTCTCTTACTGCCATAATTATCCTTTCAGAGTTTTGCATTATGTTAGTTTCTAGTTATTTTTTGTGCCATTCACACAGTCTTCTATGCAAACCAGTTCTCTCCGCCGTCTTTCCTTTTCACGTAGAGTCTGTCAACATCATCCAATGTAGTGCATTGTGCATGGTCATGAGTTTTCTGGTCTCCTGGTCGGGCTGTATCAGTTCTTCTTTAGTCCACCCTATTATTATTATTATTAGTAGTAGTAGTAGTAGTAATAGTAGTAGTAGTAGTAGCAGCATCAGTAGTAGTAGTAATAGATTAATTTGTAGAGTTAAAAGAAAACGGAAAAGAAAAAGCATAAGTAGTAGATTAAGATGCAGAAGACAAAAGGTAAACGAGAGAGAAGAGGTAGTAAATTAAGAATAAAAAGAGGAAGAAAATGAAAACAGGCGAGAAGAAGAAGTGGAGTAGCAACAGCAGCATTAGTAGTAGTAGTAGTAGTAGTAGTAGTAGATTAAAAAGAAGAAGTAGAAGGATACAAAATGTAAACGAAAGAGAAAGGGTAGCAAATTTAAAAAAGAGGAGGTAAAATTAAAAAAAAAAGTTAACGAGAGAGAAGTACCGACAATATAGTAATAGTAGTAGAAAGAGTAGTAGTAGAAACAGAATAATAATAATAATAATAATAATAATAATAATAATAACATTAATAATAACAATAATAATAATAATAATAATAATAATAATAACATTAATAATAACAATAATAATAACAATAACAATAATAATAATAATAATAATAATAATAATAATAATAATAATAATAATAATAATAATAATAATAATAAGGACGAAAAAGAAGATAAGCGTGAAATAGAAGAGAAGAATAGGTAGTAGACGTAAAAAAAAAACAACATAAAAAAAAACAAAGAATAGACCGGGGGGGGGGTGATAGTCAAATTGTAGATCTAGCGTTGGGCCTAACAAAATGATCAAAGAAAGTCCAATAATGAAATACGAGAAAAAGGTGCTTTTAAGGTGGAAGCTTTTTTCAAGATCGTTATCAACTAGAAGAAAGAGGTCGTTTTTTGTTTGTTTCATTTTTACGGCAGATCATTTAGAGTTAATAACGCTTTCATAAAGAGGCATGTGTTTTATATTGGGGTGAAATGAAAGATAGTGATTGGTGGTGCAGTAGGTGGGGAAGGGGATATGGAGAGCTTTACATAAAGACAAATATCAGAAGAAGCGTATACGTTGCTTTTAGCAAAGTAAGTTCGTCAAGCAGGCAGATAAACGCATCCACACAAGGACATCTATGTAGACCAACAACGATGTCATTTCCACACCCTTTCAAGGTCCTTCCTACTCTCGATATCTCTTACACGCAAAGACACCCACCTACGTACGAGACCTTATCTTATCGTCTACTGTACTCAGTTGAGTGAATCAACTTTTGTTTTCTGAGCGCGTTTTCCTATATACGCAAAATACACCCTTAAAGTGTCTTTAATGTTGGGACTAAGTTCTGTTTTTAATTCGTCTGATTAGCTGTAATTTACAAATTCCTCAATTTCTTGCCGATTTGTTTTTATATTTTAACAAGAGTATTTATTTTCTTTTTTTCTGTGTGTGTGTCTGTCTGTCTGTCTGTCTCTCACACACACACACACACACATACACACACACACACATATATATATAAATATATACATTAATATGTAAAAATAATAGAAAACTCCACTGTTTTTAAAAGAACTGTAATATTGGAATTTAAAATTTAACAGTTAAATAACCAGGCAAATATCCAATGTTTTAACACAATAAATTATTTAGATTTTCCAGATAAATAAAAACTCTTTTATGGATTGAACATTGTAACTTATTTTTAAATAAATACATAGATTTATTAAACAAGAAAATAGCACTTGTCTGGTCTTTTAACAGTTAAATTATATATATATATATACTAGCAGAAGTACACGTCGTTGACTGGGTTCAAAAACAGCCTACAGAAAATGGACTCTGATTTATGAAAGTATGATAGGTTATAAAAAGGAAGGGTTGTAAAGAGATAGCTTCGAATTTGGGGGTATCAAAACCAAAGCAAAATATGATGAAAGTAAAAATAAAATAGATAAACCCCATAATTTATTATACCATAAATGTTCACACTGAAACCTTGTTAAACTTTGTGACATATTTCCATTCTATGGAGGTCAGGCGCGAACGAACACTCCATAATTTTATTATACCATATTTCTTCAAACTTAAACATAATTATCAAAGTATACTTTCGCAGATAGATATGAAAAATCTTTATTAAAGTTTGTGCCTATTTCCATTCTATGGAGGCCAGGCGTGAACGAAGACCCCACAATTTTATTATACCATCTTTATTTAAGTTAAAACATACTTATCAAAGTATTATTATGTACATCTATATCAAAAACACTTGTAAACGTGTTTTTTTAATTTTTAAATTTTTTATTTCCATACTTTGTGGACGAGGCGCGAACATAGACCCCACAATTGTAACACACACACACACACACACACACACACACACACACACACATTCAGCTTTATATTATATATATATATATATGATATGATATGATAAATAATAAATAAATATACTCTATCACTATTTTTATGGCAAGTGCTCGACTGAACTCCAATCTATGCCCCATTTCCACAAAAATTAGCTACAACAGCTATGTATAATTCCTTCCACACTCTATCTATGCCTAAATCTAAACGGAGATTCTATAAACAAAGCTTCTTTTCCAGAACTGACTGTCTGTGGAACACTGTCCCGCTAGCCTGCTTCCCAGTTTAATACAGCACAGTAGCCTTCAAATGCAATGTAAACAAGTAATAGTCGAACCGCCCCCATAAATAATCAAATTGTACCCAATTTACAATATTAGCGATTGCTAAACTACCATCATACATTCATTAACCTTTATCCTCGGGCCTTGATAAGTGGCGACTTCAAAGAATATATATATATATATATATATATATATATATATATATATATATATATATATTGACTCTTATGTTTTTTTTGGTTTTAATTTTACGATACGTATTGAATAAATTCAATTATTTTTACAGAAGTGCATTTTTACCTAAACGCGAGTTATGAATAATTTCCCTTTTACCAATTTGGTACCCTCAATTGAAATAAATTATCAGACTTTTTTAAGCTTAAATTTAAACAATATTTTTTTTTTTAATTTTTAATTCAAAATTGAATCACGTGAGCCTGATAATTTATTATTTCTATTTATGTATTGTTTATCATTAAAGAAAGGTATTCATTGTGTACAATTAAAAAAAACGGAATATATAAGACATTTAAATATGAATAGAACGTTTCATAATTGCAATCTATGAAAACCTTTTTTATTTTAATTAAAAGCAATATAAATAGAAGCTTTTTTTCTTTTTTTAAAGGTTTTCAAAAACAACTTCTGAAATACCTATATTATTGTTTATATATTATTGACATAATCACGTACCGGTGATTATTGAAATTAGTTCCTTTTATGTGATAAAGGGTTCGAGATTATTTTTCCACCTAAACTACAGAGTCGAGTTTCGCTTTTTTTATACCGAAAACCGAATGTAACGCGTGCCGATGCGGGAAATGTCTAATAATTAACGTTTGAAAGTCAATAAAATTAAATAGACAGGCGAGCTCCGGGGATAACTCTGAGATATTACAATTTATAGATGATATAAAAAGATTTAAGAAGTATTGAACCGAGCAAGCGCTTCTTTAAAGAAGCCTTTTGTGGACATCGAGGAAAAGCGTACATACATACATACATGATGATTGCAACGTCTTGTCAGACGAGTGCCACTCCCTCAGACATATGAAATCCATGAACCCAAATAGAGGGAGTATCTATACAAATATGATGTTACAGAGTCTTAGCTTTGTACGACAGCTAAGTCTCTCTCTCTCTGTTCAAAATGTTGAGATCCAGCAACAGGCAAGAGCAAGATAGCCAGCAACAAATTAAACTGCAGACCAGCTTAATGCGGGTACTGGCCTTCCGCTTTATGGTTTTTTAAATCAGAGATTTGCTTCTCTTAGAAAGGTTGCCTTCACCACGGCTTACGGGAGCCCTCTCTACCCCAATACACACACACACACACACACACACACACACACACACACACACACACACACACAAATATACACGGTGCTAGTTGGCCGTTGACCCAGAAAAGAGTTCATCCGCCCTTTGGAAGGTCTTGTTTTTAATCCTTCAGGGAGACTAGCCGCCCTCCTCACCGAACAAGCCTGGTGGGGGGAACCAGTTTAGTCGCCGGTGACCCGACCATGAGGCAGGTAGTACTGGGTTACATGGTACCAGTAGCATATGACATGACCTGACATAATATACATACATACATACATACATACATACATACATGCATACATTTTCGCTTTTATATATATAGATGAAGGAATTGTCTTTAAAGGCTATGTCAATACAGTATTATAGGAGAACACCTTAAAGTTAAAATTTAAAGGAATAATGAAAATATTTTAATAATTTTCCATCATAAAATATTTATAATGTGTCTTACCAGGATTGTAATATAGTGTAAACTTCCCAAATTGTCTATTGTTAATATAAAAAACGGATATGTGAAATTACTCGGTCTCGGTGTTCATTTTTATGCCGGAAGTAGCGAGTTGAAATGTACAGGTTTGTTTACTATTTGAATTATTTCTGGAATATGGCTCGTATTTAGTGTTATTGTTAAAGAATATTACAGCATATCATAAATTATTATTATTATTATTATTATTATTATTATTATTATTATTAGTTAATTATTACGTGTTTTACTTATATTGTTCATTTATAGTTTTAATATCATGTGTACGTGCAATTCATATTGTTTGATAATAGAGAGACAGTTTATATGGCCGGATATTGGAGTAATTTCCTTCGATAGTATTTTATATGCGTTTTTCCTTTTTATTTATTTGTTTATTTTTTTTGTAACTGTAAATATTGTTTTTACTTATTAATTTACTAATTCTCTGTTAACATATGCTATTACTTATATATATATATATATATATATGTATATATATATATATATATATATATATATATATATATATATATATATATATATATAATAGACGTGTGTGTGTATATATTGTCTTGGAAGCTTTTTTTTCTCCCGGAAAATATTAAAAAAATAATTTCAGTTTTGTACTTTGGTAGAAAATTATTTTGTCAGTAAGTAATTTAATCTTTTGCTGAATCAGCATACTTTCTTGAACTCACAATAGTCTCAAGCTTTCAGGGATCATCAGTAGTTTACCATACAACACTGTTTAGGGGATTAAAAAAAACTATATTAGATCATGGCTCCCTAGGAGTGTTGATCAAACACTACCTTCCTTAAACAGTAGACATTATATATATATATATATATATATATATATATATATATATATATATATATATATATATATATATATACTAGCAGAAGTACCCGTCGTTGACTGGGCTCAAAAACAGCCTACAGAAAATGGACTGTGATTGATGAAAGTAGGAGGGGGTTGAAAAGAAATAGGTTTTGATACTCAAGTACTAGTACACTGACAAAAAAACTTAAACAGATATATAAATAAAAATAAAAAGTTTATGTAAATGTTTTTAAAAAGCTACGTAATCACGTGAGCAGGATTTTTCCTTCTTTTGACACGATAACAAGTAAAGTTCTTATTTTTTATTATTTATCTATTTATCTATTGTCAAAAGAGTGCCACGTGCGAATGGAGAAGGAAAAAACAGAGTTATACAAATTTTGTGTCGAGAATTGTCTAAAGTTCCGACTTTTGTTTTTTGGGCGTTCACTTTAATAAGAACGTGAATTTATGAGGTGAATTTATTCGACACAATATGATTCAACTAAAAAAATAAATAAAAGCTAACGTGAATTAAGATTAAAGTTAAGGTGTTATTGTGGACTCTCACCCCTTTTAAAAAACCTTGTTAAACTTTGTGACATATTTACATTCTATGGAGGTCAGGCTCGAACGAACACTCAATAATTTTATTGTACCATATTTCTTCATACTGAAACATAATTATCAAAGTATACTTAAGCAAATAGATATGAAAAGACTTTGTTAAAGTTTGTGCCATATTTTCATGGAGTACAGACGCGAACGCAGACCCCACAATTATTATACCATCCCTATTTAACTGTAAACATACATATTCTTATGTACATCTATATCAAAAACACTTGTAAACGTTTTTTTCATTTTTTATTTCCATACTTTGTAGACCAGGCGCGAACACAGCCCCAACAATTTTTATGAACCACCGTTCTGCCAGATCATACATACCCATTCCTGATCCTCGATACATCTTCTATCATTATATGTAATCAGTTTTTAAAAAAAATAGTCAACCATATAGGAGCCTATTCGTGACCACACACACACACACACACACACACACACACACACACACACACACACACACAAACACACACACAGACACACACACAGACGTTCAGCTTTATATCATATATATATATATATATATATATATATATATATATAAGGCTTCCTTCAGTCTTGACAGACTATGGATACCCACTGTAAGGGTGCCTGCACGTGAAATTTGTGTGGCAAGAGTTGCGCAATCTTCAACCACGCCTCTCCTGAGTCAACATTGTTGCATACCAGTGGCAAGTTGAGGTACAAGACGACTGGAAACAATGCCGAGATAAGCGGAGAGCACATACAGCGCCTAGAATTCCCAAATGGACACCCATCTGGTATTAGCCAGGCTCAACGTTCTTAACTTCGGTGATCTGACGGGAACCGGTGTGTGAACGTGATTATGCCGTATATTATATATATATATATATATATATATATATATATATATATATATATATATATATATATATATATAAACTTACCTAATTCATATATATATATATATATTATACGTCATATATATATATATATATATATATATATATATAAACTTACCTAATTTTCTTAATGTTTATATATATGTATATAAATGTATATAAATTATACCTAGAAGTAGATGGACAAAATGTCATTAGCTAGCAAAGAAACGACAATGCATTTTTCAAGACAAGTTTTTATAAAGTTTTGACTATCATCTAAAATGGTTGTAAAAAACTTACATCAATCACTGCTCATAAACATTCGACGAGCCACATTGCTAATTCATACACCTACAAAAATACACACTAAGGATAAACTAAGCTACCTTTCTTGCTCAATAATCTCACATAATCTCATCTTTACATACGCAGATTATAGAGTGACGGTTTCAATAGTGCAAACGCATTTGCTCAATTGTATATATACATATACATCTGGACTGATAAATTTTATGTAAGTCTAAGGAAAATCTATTTTTCATTTCATAATTTAAACAATCTTAATTTTAATTATATTTATATTACACCGTGGAAGTTATAGATAATTTACTGGGTTATTACTGCATTTATCCAGGTGGAACTGTTAAAAGTTTCTACAGCTAATACATAATTAATCTCTTTGATTTAGTAATTAATCTTCATCAGGGAACGTAATAATTCCCATGTTTTCATTTAAACAAAAAAAAACTGATAGGTTATGCATGTGAAGACGCTTCATTTTAATATTAAATGTGTTTGAAAAATGAACAATTTTTTCTTTTATTTAGATTATTAAAGATATCCATTCTGTTTCTGTATATAACCTTTGAATCAGTGGCCGTATTTTTACCAGATTAGATTGTTTCTGGAAACATTTTTCTTAAATAAACTGTACTTTTACTGATACGCTTTGTATAGCGGACATTCATTTTTATCCCTACAGTTGCATTCTTTATTGTAGTTATTATTACTTTGTGTATTATTAAGTCTGTTATTGTAGTTTGTGTTTAAAACATGTTTATTATAACCCTTATTTTTTTCCAAAGTTATCTGTACAATTATAGCGAAGTTTTATAGTATTTTAATTAAATATTTTATGTATCCGGTTATTTGCAAGAAAATGCTAGCTTTAAAGATAAAATAGCATATGCTCCATTTAAGATCCAACTAACAGAACAAACATGAAGGGGTGGATAAAAAATGTTCTAAAAATGATGGAAACTCTTTTGCGGGTGTTCGCACTGATATTAATATGTAGATAAAATAACGTATGGATCGATAAGGTTTATGAAATTAAATTAGAAAAAAAGTCTTAACAAGAAAATATTAATTAAAAAAATATATATAAATCAAATTGAAGAAGATATGAAATAGAATGAAATAGAATGAAAGCGGTCTTTTCTGAGTTATTGTTATACATAACTACTTGAAATAAATATTCCCAGTAAGTTTTTATTCGCTAACTTTTGTGCAACAGAATTGCCACTTGCCGGAACTTACAAAACTGCCACTGTAATGTTACTTACAAGTATATATATATATGTACACACACACACACACACACACACACACACACACACACACACACACACACACACACACACACATATATATATATATATATATATATATATATATATATATATATATATATATATATATATGTATTCGGCGTTTCATCCACTCTAGGATTCGCAGGCTTATGCGCATAAGCCTGACGAATCATAGAGTGAATGAAACGCCGAATATTCAGTGTAGCTCAATCGCCATATATATTTTATAAATTACTAACTAGCTCCACCTACGTATTGAGCACTTTTGAAGTAAATACTTAAAGTTTACGCATAAATCTATACTTTCGTATATAAATTTTATGTGAATAAATGAAGTAGTTATATATATATATATATCTATATATATATAGAGAGAGAGAGAGAGAGAGAGAGAGGTTCTGACAGAGCATATATTATGATGCGTTGTTGCTAAGGATCGAACTGCAGTCCGTTTATAAGTCATCTTTTAAAATTTTTACTCCTACAGCAGATGATCCGGACAGGAACAGATAGATATGTGGCATTTGGGAGAAAACAAGACGACACGTAGTAAGATTAACATTAATTCAAGTCAAACAAATTTGATATTTCCTTTTTGTGTCGCTGTCCAGTCAGGTTTTCGGTTGTACACAGGTACAAACAGCGGCGACGTCTTTCGGGTCCTTGTAAAAGATGAAAAGGAAAGAAGACGGAACGACAAAACACAGGTTGTCGGGGAAGTTGTCCATGGACAGGCCAACACCTGCACGGGTCCAAGAAAACAAGGAATAAGTAAAAAAAAAAAAAACAACCCCAAAAACAACAAAAAAACGAAACAAAAAAAAACAACGACAAAACGGAAAGACGACAGGACCAAAGCCAAAAAAAAAAAAAAAAAAAAAAAAAAAACGGAAACGAACAGGGAAAAGAAAGGAAAGGATAGAGAGTCAGGTCATCTACCCATCCCCATTAAATGTGTTAACGTTGGGCATGATCAAAGACCAGCGTTTATAACAAGCAAAGGAGTTTGTTAGACATGCTGTCAAAAAAAATGAAAAAAGGCGTTACACGATGATAAAACAGAAATCGGGCAAGTAAAGGTATGAACGACTACAATAAAATGCACACACACACACACACACAAACACACACACACACACGCATATATATATAAGCGAGAATATATATATATATATATACTGTAAGTTGAAATTTACAATTACATTTATTGTTCGACTGATTACTTAAAAAAACACAAAAAACAATTTTTGAAGTATTCAGTCGAAAAATAAATTTAATTGTAAATTTCAACTTACAGTTTTAATTTATATTCTTTTATAATTAGCTCCACTCTCTATTGTGCGTATTAAGGTTTCTTTATTTGTTTGGATTTAAATATCTATATATAAATACTGGTATTTATATTAATTGGAATTTGCCATTGCTTATATCGGGTAAACCCTGAATCTCCTGTGAGCCATTCTTTATATATATATATATATATATATATATATATATATATATATATATATATATATATATATATATATATATATATATATATATATACTAGCTTTACATTACTGGAATGAAATAAATTCATTTCAGTTTGTAAAATTGATAGATAAATAAATAATGTACACAAATACAATTCGATTTTTCAATTACCTATCCTCTTCCACATTTTCTGCAAATATTTTAAAATATTCAATAATACCAGTGTTATAGATTACATGAAGCATTTTAAAAATAAATTCTAGTGTAGTACGTTATATTGTAAAAAATTATGGCACAATAATAGCAAAAAGAAATTGGCTTGTCAGAAGCAAATTTTAATGTGCCCGCTTAAATGCTATTTGTATCCAACTTTTAAAATCGGACTAGATAACTTTATATGATACACATGTACACCTCTCATATATGGATGTATGTGTATGTGTGTGTGTGTGTGTGTGTGTAATATTTTAGGAAAATATATGTATGACAGCAACAAGACATGTAAGCTTCAGCGTCAATTTCCGTTAGGAACAATAGTGTGGAAAATGTAGAGATACACAATACTGGCTGGCGTTGGCATATCTTTTCTTTGCAGCAACCTTTACAATGCATTTATGTATTTGTTCCAATTTATGTTGTCTGTGAATGTAGAGCCAAGCAATTTGAATGATGACCACTCAGGTAGAGTTTTGTAAGCCATTGCACTCGGTGGTTGAGAAGGTTTCTTGTAATCGTTAAAGGAAGAAGCTTTATATAATACTATAAAATGTTACTACCTATTTACGTCTTCATTTCACTACGGATTGGAAATCAGTTTTATAAGCTTTCAGATGTTGCCCCTGGTATGTGTCCATTTCGTTTGTGCCCAAATTTCTAGTATAGAGTGTGGTATTACAAGCAAATATACTTATCTCGGTTACAATTTCATGAGAGCGGTCGTTTATGAATATCAGAAATAATCAATGCCCAAGGGTCGACCCCTGAGGCACACATGAATTAATATCGTGTTAATTTATATTTATTTCATGCTATTATTCTCATCTTTGTTAGTTGTTGTTTTTGATCTTTTATTGTTTTTTGTTTATTCACAACGTTTTGGCCAACTATTCCTCTGGCCTTCGTCAGGTGATAACCGCGACGGATAGGAACTTCGAATCTCCTAACTGCAATAAAAGATAAAAAACAACAACTAACAAAGATGAGAATAATAGTCTGAAATAAAAATAAATTAATATATAATGCTCATCTCAGAAATGAATTCCAATTTAGGAATAATATATATATATAATATTGTGTTGTTTAAAAAATTTATAAAATGTCGAACTCCAGGCCATGATACTTAAATCGTGTTCGGTAAAAATACAAAGGCTATTATATAAACTATTAGTAAGTACTAGAAATCTGTGATGAGGACTGTTGCTCTTTAAAAGAAATAAAATCTTTCAAAATAAAACGTTTAACATATTGTGATGCTACATATAGCCAAATGTTCCAATTTTTGTTCAGTTATAGAGGTTAGAATGAATGAAATGTTAATTCCCATTCGTGAGCAAAAACGAATCGCTTGTGAGGAGGCAAACAACAGACCGCTTACAACAAAATTCGACTCAACTCGAAACCACGTAATAAAATAATTATAAATCACACCCCAAAGGATTATTTAAAACCAAATTGAGAGCAAATAGAAACGGAACGTTTCATTTGATGCCAATAAGACAAACAATGACGAATGAGAAATACTATTCATCGACATCAAACGAAATTTTATTTAAAATTCTGAGTATAAGGAATTCTGGGATTGACAAGCCGACTAATGTAACAATTGCAGTTTGTTGAAAGTACGTTGCTAATTAGCAATTATACGATTGATACCATTTGAAAACAAAAATATGTTAAAGATGAGATCTAACCATACAGAAGAATATCGTTTAGAAAATTGAAAACAACAATAAAAATATCTGACGCAAACGATAAAATATAAACTGAAATAAAATAAAAACGATGAAATATAAACGATAAAATATAAACTGAACTAAAACAACAACGAAGTCACAGTTTACAGAAAATACCAAAATGTAAAAAAAAGAATAACATAATTTTCATTCGAGTTCTTATGCCTTTATCTGTTTTTTTTTATACCGTAGAGAAATTAATTGATAGAAAAAAAAACAAATCGAACTAACGAAAAGCACAAATCAAGTTGGCTTACATTATAATTAATTTTATAATCAAAGACGATTAACAGTTCATCTCGTACGGCTACACATCAATTACGGAACATTTTAACGTGTGTTTAAAACGGGGGCATTGCAATGTAAAAAAGTTCAAGGATTAGAAGCAATTCTTCATTTTGGTTTCAGAAAGGAAACTATTGATAAATTAAAATCGAATGTCTACTCATGCATTAGATTAGTTTCACTATGAATTTACTTAAAATATATTAAAATGTGGAATAATTTCAGATAATACATCTGTTACGAAGGTGTGTAAAAGCCAGAGGTTATGTAAAGAACTAAGACCAGAGTAAAAGGCCCTGTACAACTCAAGCAGCACGTATATTTTATTATCCATGGTTTTCAATACAAAAATATAATAGAAACTTATTCATCGCTTCCTATAATAGCAAGTTTAGTCAAGAAGTCAATTTAATATAGTTTTCTATAGGGAGCACATTAGTAGGGTACAGAAATAGCCATGAACGACGGTATTATCATGTCATGATAGGTATTCGGCAATACATTTCACCTCACCACAAATGAAGTAATGCCTGGGAGATGTACCTCGATCTGTTCTGATTTGATACTCAACCTGTGCGCCTTGGATCGGCTATTTTGAATACAAACGTTTCTATGAAATAATCAATAAAGTAATTTTCACTCGAATGTATATCCCAGTCAGGGAAGCTTACGATGTGAGATTTTGGAGATTTTATTTGCAGAAATGTATCACCGTCTTCCCACATACAGTTCTTGTATTCCCAAATGGTAATTGCATCTGGTACAGAACAGGCTTTTCCGTCGCTTAATTTCGATGATTTAACGAGAACTGGTGTCAACATGATCATACCGTGCTTTAGGAATTGAACTTACAAGGATTCAAACGAATCATACTTCATTCCCACAAAGAAGTGGTTGATGATTAAAAAAAATGTTCTTCTCTAGATTGTCAGAGTCCTGCGAAAGCGACATTGGCTAGTTTAATAACTGGTATAACAAGATAAATACATATCACATTTACATTTGTACGTAAAACAACATTCACCTGAGGTGGGACGAACTAGCTCCCTCCATCATGGCTACTGCTTCCGTCACGAACACGGACCAAGTCTGAAAATCTGAAAGCATCAATTGAGTAATCTCTAACAACTCACTGTTTCTACGATGAACTCTATAGACGGGGAGGCAGGTTGTGTTCCAGGTTAGTTTTAATCATCATCAACCAAGTTTTCTGTTGTTTACCAAATCGGGTTTTCCTAACTTGTAAAGGAAATGGGGCAATGTCTTCGTAGATGTAAATCCCATGGTTGACTAGCGCAGACGTCTCGTGGTATATATATATATATATATATATATATATATATATATATATATATATATATATATATATATATATATATGTAACATATGAACATATCTGTGTGTTTATTTATATGCTAAACATATTTTTATATAATTATATATATTTATATATATTTAAAACTCTGAAACTAAACCTAGGGGAGGGAGGCCTCTTCAGTCCTGGACGACAACCTTCCTAGAGCTGGTGACTCAAACAAATCACCGGTTGGCAAACCTAAACTGCTTAAGGAGGAGATAGACTCTGTCTATCGCTCGGCTTTCATACTCCTTCTTTGCCTATTGGCCAGGCGTAGAGGTACTATCACAGGGACTCGCTTGAATCACCCAGTGGTTGACCTTGTTTCCTGACTAGGGTAATGAACGCCGCTTTTCCCCACTCCTGCCACATCCCATCCCCCTAAACTGGACACAGTGGGGTGCTTCAGTGCCATATATGTCAGTGCAGTTGGACTGGGCTGGCTTTGCCTAATGGATTGAGGGTACCGGATTGACAGTTCCTGGCTGCTGTTTCCGACTGATAGTACAGGAGCCCTAACTCTTTGGTAGCGCTTAGAGCGGCTGCTCCATCAACAGTTGTAAAATATCGGGATGTTTGTAGTGCCATGTCGCGCATGGAAAGGGACCCTGCACTCATCCCCGGTGGGCTTTCCCGAGGCCACAATCCTGTGGGTGAGGACAGCTGATGGTCTACTTGTATTGCATGTCTGGTATTCTGCACAACTACTTGTCCAGCACCCCCTCACTCATCCACCCTAACTGAAACTTTTAAATAAAATAAAATGAAATGATAGCTCAAGCAAAAGTTACGTTTAAACCAGGACCAAACTCAAAGAAAACCAACCTGCCTCCTCCCTTGAGGCTTGCATTTACTAATATCCGCGGGCTTAGAACTAACTTAGATGATGTTGAGTCATTTCTCCTTGTAAACACCCCGGATATCTTAGCATTAAGTGAAACTAACCTTCACTCCTCCATACCCTCTAACCACTTTAACATGCCTGGTTATCTCCCACTCTACCGTAAGGACTCGGACAGACATATGCATGGACTTGGAGTCTATATTCGAAACACCCTCCCCCTAACTAGAGAAATAAAACTAGAATCAGAGGGCCAGGCCTTTATGTGCTTCAGACTAAATATGCAACACAATATTAGCTACTTATATTTTCTCTACCGCTCTCCCTCAAACCAAGACTGTACCCTAATAAACAAAGTCTCAGACAGCATAGATATAGCACTCTCCCTCGATACTAGCGCACAAATACATGTATTTGGTGACTTCAATGTCCACCACAGTAACTGGCTAGGATTCTCAAATCACACAGACGTAGCTGGTAGCGCAACTCATAGCTTCTCTATATCTCATTCCCTATCTCAGTTGGTTACATTTCCGACACGTTTCCCAGACCAGCACGATCAACATGCCTCACTTCTAGATCTCTTTCTGACAACGGTTCCCAACGACTGTACAACAAATGCCGACACCCCACTCGGGAATGCTGATCACGCTGTGATAATGGTAGAAATCAGCCTAAATTCTCGCCCTAAAACTGAAGACCCACTACTCAAAACAACGAGGTATTACAAAAAGGCTGATTGGGAAGCCATCAGGGAGCTCATCAGAGATGCCCCATGGCAAAATATCTTTACTCTTCCAGCGGAACAGTGTGCAAATGAGACAACTGAATGGTTCAAAACTGCTATTGAAGCACATGTTCCCGCACGGAAATACTATAGCAAGCCCCACTCCCCCCAATGGTTTACTTCTGCTTGTGCAGCTGCCATTTGTCAAAGGCAGCATGCGTTCCGCAGATTCAACCGACATAAGTCCAGCTCAAATAAACAGAAGTTTATAGAAGCTAGAAATAATTGTAAGAGAGTGATAGACACAGCTAAGTCAGATTACTCTGAAACCACCAGAAAGCGCATCGAAGCACAGAAATTAGGAACCCGGGATTTTTGGAAAATCTACAACAGCGTAGTTAATAATGGACAGTCAATTATTCCCCCACTAACAAACAATCATGAGGTTGCTTGCACGGCAACTGACAAGGCTAATCTGCTTGCCAGTCGGTTTGCCTCAAACTCCACACTGAACTCGGTACACCACTCACTCCCTGATTTTCCTCTGCGAACAGACGCCACACTTGACGACTTGAAAATCACCCCTTCTCAGGTACATGCTATTATAAAAAACCTAGACACCTCTAAAGCATGTGGACCAGATCTCATCCCGGCTGTGCTATTAAAAAAATGCTCTGCCGAGGTTGCTCCAGTTCTGTCCAAACTTTACAATAAATGCCTTAACGAATCTTGTTTTCCCGACTGCTGGAAAACCGCCTCTGTGGTACCAGTCTTCAAGAATTCTGGTGAAAGAACTGACCCACTAAATTATCGCCCCATTAGCCTCCTCCCGCTTTTCGCCAAAATATTTGAGTCCTTAGTTAATAAAGCCCTAGTCCAGCACCTAACAGCTGCTAAACTCTTGACTGACAAACAATATGGATTCAGGCAAGCCCGTTCAACAGCAGATATCTTAACTGTAGTTTCTGAACGTATATACCGTTCATTGGATAAAACAGGGGAGGGTAGAGCGGTGGCCCTTGATATATCTAAGGCTTTTGACAGGGTATGGCACGATGGTCTTCTAAGGAAAATTAGATCATATGGAATCACTGGAAGAATTCATAACGTAATTAAATCCTTCTTAAGTAATAGAAAAATCAAAGTTGTCCTCGACGGACGTACATCCAAACAATATGACATAAATGCGGGAGTGCCTCAGGGGTCTATCCTTGGACCTCTATTGTTCCTGATATTCATAAACGACCTCCCTGATAATATTGTTTCGGAGATGGGTATATTTGCCGATGACACCACTCTCTATAACAGATATGAGGGGAAAACAAATGAACACATATCCAAGAAAATGGCAGAAACACTAGAGGATGACCTCCAATCCGTAGTGGAATGGGGACAAAAATGGTTGGTCTCATTCAATGCTGCTAAGACTAAGCTTGTTTCCTTCAATAACTACAAGAAACCTTCTCTACCACCAATAGCAATGGCCAAGAACACATTGCCTGAAAGTACTTCTTTTAAACTCCTCGGCCTAACGTTTACAGGGAATATGAACTGGAATAGATACATTGAGAGCATTGCCAAGGCTGCTGCAAGGAAGGTTGGCTCCCTCTACCGTGCTAGAAAACTACTTACGCCTGCCAGTATCCTATACCTCTATAAGGCAACCATTCGCCCATGTATGGAGTACTGTTGTCACATCTGGGCTGGTGCATCTGCTGCTTGTCTCTCGCTCCTGGACAGGGTTCAAAAAAGAGTCGCAAACCTGATAGGTCCTGAACTGTCATCTGGGCTTCAACCTCTGTCCCATCGACGAGATGTTGCATCCCTCTGCCTGTTCTACAAATACTTTAATGGTGAATGCTCTGACGAACTGCAAACACTTGTACCTCCCCGACGTAACTACCCCCGACAAACCCGACAAGCTACTAAGTCTCATCCCTTTACAGTGGAGATCCCTAGGTGCAAGAAAGCCTTTTACTCCAATAGTTTCTTCCCCAGAACTGCGGGTCTTTGGAACTCCCTTCCGGGATTCTGCTTTCCCAACTGCAATGATATGCAGAAGTTCAAGTGTAATGTTAACAAACATCTTTCTACTCTTCTCCCTTCATAATGACCCCGCTAATTAACTCCCTAATAGTAGCCCCCTGCTTCAAAGTGGCACTGTGCCTTGTTTGGGGTGAAAATTGAATAAAAAAAAAAAAAAAAAAAAAAAAAGTATTAATAATTATTCTTGAATCTACAGACACATGTTTTTCAAAGTTCTGTTCTAATCAATATAAGAAGTGATAATGACTGCCAATCTAAAAATTCAAGCCCAAGTGTAAAGCCAGTTCTAACTTCGTAGGCCGGTATACAACATCCAGACTACCGGTAATTAACACATGAAGTTATAGAAATTAAGTTCTATCAATACCGAATCGTTGGGTACAAACAGTAAATAGTCAGATAGTATTTAAAACCACAATAAATATTTAAAATGAACTTATCCCAACAACCCTACACAGTAAATATAATTGTCAGAAGTATATTTCTATTCCACTCGTCTGTATATTCTATAATGCGAGCTCAAACTTGCCAATATTTAAATCTGAACGCTGAATCTCCAAACGTTCACTTTTCAAAATTATTCGATGTGAAAATCACCTCATAAAAATGATATTCATTTTCGGTTTAATAAATATGATTAAAGTACATAGTTTCTTTTTTATGTTTCATTTTTGTATAAATTTTGTAACATACGAAGAATTCATCTGAAAAAAGATATACATTTTGAAGATAAATAATTATTTGGGGATATTAAGAACTCAAACTTGTATAACGCTTTTACCATATGGCCGCATTCGTCTAAAGAAAGCAGTAGAATTATGTATGTACGTGTGTCTGCGAACATTTTTAACCGATACATCTTTAAAGTACTGGTCACATAACACTAAAATTAAGAGAAAATCGTAATCATACATCAAGTATAGTTTATAACAAATGAAATCTTTAGATAGATGAACAACATCTTGAGAAATATGCCAGCAAATTGTAATAAAAAAATGTTAATTTCGACTTTCCGACATATTTATATTACTTTTGCGCAGGCCGAACTTCATTCACAGCTCGAAGTGGTTTGATTTTAAATTCTTCTTATTTATCTGTCATTGACTCAAACTGTAGCGAAAGCGGTTGGAGCATTAAATGTTTGGATCCCGATTCTAGCTGATGGGATCGTAGTCATTTTAAAATCTTTTGAAATCAGTACTATATATATTACTAGCAGTTTAACCCGTCTTTGCTCGGGCCCTATGTACTGTTCATAATTTTATGTGCATGCGCATATATATATTTAAAAGATTGAATCATGTCTAGGTAACCTACATCTAAAATTTCAAGTGTTTAGACCTAAATCAGCAGAGGAGTTTGATATAGTCTGCAAAGGTCAACTCTTTCAATTTGGACCTCTGAGCAGCCATATTTTCGCCCAAAACTTATTAAAAAGTTCGCTGGATGTCTGAATACCTTTAATGTAAAATTTCAAATGTTTAGACCCAAAATTAGCTGAATAGTTTGCTAGAGACCGCAAAGGTAAAATCTTTTGAACATAAACCCTTGGCAGCCAAATTTTCGGTCAAAACCCGATTAAAATCTTGCTCTGTGTCTGAATACACTTTATATAAAATCAAATGTTTAGGCCAAAAATTGATGAGTAATTTGGTAGAGACCGCAGAGGCTAATTTTTTAAAACTTTGATCCCAATTTTGACCCCTTAACTTAATTGTTTTGGGCTCGAATCAGATTAAAAAGTAACTTATCTTAAATTTCAAGTGTTTAGAACCAAAATTGGCGGAGAAATTTGGTAGAGTTAGCAAAGATCAAATCGCTGAACTCTGACCCCTTGGCAACCAAATTTCTGGTCGAAAACCGATAAAAAGATTTTCCCAAATCTCAATACCCCTTATATCAAATCTCGAGTGTGTAATTTCACTTTTATATATATATAAATATTAAATTGAAAATTAGCTCTGTAATAGTAAATACGAAATTTGCATGAATTAAGTTATATTTAAGCGTATTTTACGAATAGGCAAGCTTCCTTTGCTTATATTAAATATGTGGAAATAGTCGATATGCGATAAGAAAACAACCAACCGGGATATACACACGTGCTACAGTTATCTCTATATACTTTGTTCATTTCCTTCGTTTTTCCCATGCATAGTTATACACTCACACACTGACATATAAAGCATTTGCGTACCCACATCAATGGATACAGTACCTGTCATCCAAACAAGACAGAAAGTGCTTTTTTCGCTAGCGGCCAGCTGTCAAGATACCCGGGTGGGCATCAGGATTATAACGCAGACACCCGGACAGGAAGAGATAGACGGCCAACGGCTAAGAAATGTTAAATGAAAGACATGAAATAAAGAAACGAATAAAATGAACAAAAAATAACAGACACACAAAATAATAGAACCCCCTACACTAAAAAAATAACCTAAACACAAACAAAAAAAATTAAATAGAAAAAAAAAGAAGAAATCCCACAAACTAGGTTTCTCTCCGTCGGTTGATATGTTTAAAGTGCCTAAAAGCGATCATGCGATACGGCTGATAGCCTACAACGCTAACAAGGGATTGGAAACGTCCCGAAAACTGCGCAAGGGTGGTAAATGTCTCAAATAAGGATAATTGATGGGAAGGTGTGTATGTGTGTGTGTGTGTGTGTGTGCATGTGTGTGTGTGCGTGCGTGTGTGTAGGGAAATACGATCCGTTTTTTTTTCTTTTTGCTTTGTTAGCTTCATTTGTTGCATTTATCTTTTCTATTCACTTGGTCAGATAGCATTTTCCCACTTAAGTAAAACATATACGAGAAACCTCTGGCACTTCATACAAATGAAAGATATTTCATCAACAATCAGCCCAACCGAGTGTCTCGCTCTCTCGGTTTGAAGTATTGTTATGATCAGTGCTAAGTGTTCGAACCTCCCAAGCTTTACCTTCTCTCTTTAAGAAAGGATTTGTTTATCGCCAATAACCTGAGGCGCCTCTTCCGAAGAAAGCTGACGGGAGCTGCTCACGTATTTTATCGCTGAGCTAGATAACACTACTTCTGTGATGAGATGGATATTTTGTCATTTTGTCATCACATCCCTGCCCTTTTGTCACATCTTTCTGATCAGTGGGTTGGAGTAAATACCATGAAAACACTTATATTTAAGCCAGTTATAGTTTGTATCAGTTAATAATTTTGTATGGTTTATTTCGTGCTGTATCGATTTGGGTTGCTTTATTGCATGCCGATAGGAAGGTACGTAAATAGAATAACCATTCCTTGTAACCATTGTGTTTTTGTAGGGTTCATAATACAGAAATAATATCTATGAAACAGGCAATATTTTAAATCTTTATATTATCTTATATGAAAGCAATGTAATTTAACAGAAACTTGTATTCTAGAAGCAGTGTATTCTAAAGGCGCACAATGTTTAAGAATAACAACAGGAATCAAATCGAGACGAGAAACTTTAGATTGATTAAGACTAGCAAGAATTCTTGCAAACAACATCGAAGTGATAATTACAGAATCAAAACCCTGGACAACAGCACCAGCATCATCGGTAGAAGAATTGTTAGCAAAACGATAGGGCAAATAGATAAGCCTTATTCTTAGAAAATGAAAAGAAAAGATGAGGGATAACAGACTTGCCACAATTAATAACAAGTAAATAAGTTAGTTTGGATTTTAGATTAACCGTATAACTTTCATGCCACTACATTATATATATATATATATATATATATATATATATATATATATATATATATATATATATATACAAACATACATTCATTATATACATATATGTAGCTCTACATCAAACGGTGAGAGCGTGCACAGGGTTTATATATATATACTAGACTACCCGTGAGCCGTTGGGTCAATATGTTATATTAGCTATGGAATTCATGTATGAGCGTGACACTTGTGACGTAAAGAAAATAGTTTTTTTTTACATAACAGAAACATTTCTATGAAAGTATATTAAAATGAAAAATCACGGACAGATCACTCAAACATGAAAAAAAATCCTCCCTATTCGTGGAGAGTTACCTATTTTTCCGAATAATCGAAAAAAATCGAAAATTAAACATGATCTTCCTACGAATCGAACGCCGACGCAAGTCATTTAGCAGCAAAAACGCACATGAATCAACCGATGAGAAATATAAGAATAAAAAAAAACCACATTGGAATCCTTCAACCAAGTTATAGAACCTTAAAATCTAAAAAAAAAAAAAAATAATTAATAAAACCTGAAGCAAAAAAAAAAAATAAAAAATAAAACCTAAATAAATAAAATAAAACTAATATTGAAACAGATTAGTAAATGTGTCAACAAATTCACCGTTCTCACACAACTATTTTGTATCTAGAAATGTAAACAAAAAAAAGAAGGAAGGGAGGAAGGGAAAGGGACGGATAGAGAGTAGTAGTCGTAGTAGTAGTCTTGGCTTTACTACAATTGTTCTCATGTTTGTCAATGGGTTAAATTTGTTTAGTTGTAAGAAAATAGCGAGAGTATAGTTGTAATAAAGAATAGTTGCAAAACACCCCACTTTTCCCGTGTTAAATAATAATTTCAAAATAATAACGTTAATATTTCAGTACGCAGGCCAAAATCTGCAAAAGAAGCGATTTGTATTTATTTGTGTACGTTGTTATGGGTTAATGTTTATGTGGATGTCGTAAACCGGAAAGTGGGTTACATCACTCGTTACATTTGAGTTATATATATATATATATATATATATATATATATATATATATATATATATATATATATATATATACACCGTTTTTCTTTTCTCGGAAGTACTTCCTCTCACTCAATGTTTCTACAGTGCGTACATTTCATACTAGTTTCTCAATTTATTTACATTCATATTTTTTGGGCGTATAAAACAATTTTTGATGGTCTTATGTTTTAAGCTATTTCTTTTTTCTTCTTCTTAATAATAATAATAATAATAATAATAATAATAATAATAATAATAATAATAATAATAATAATAATGATAATCTCCTTTCACATTTTACTATTTTCCACACTTTGCTTTTTTATCATGGCGGTCAGTAAAATAAATTCTTCTATCATTCTAGCCATTATACACTTTCCTTTCTGCTACTCCATATTCGAAAGAAAAAAAAAAGATGAAAACTGAATACGATGCAGTGTTACTTTACAGACAACTAGACGGTTCGGTTGATATGACATTGATGAACTTGTCGCCTTTTTATATTTCCTAAATCAGAAGCATTAATCGTGCAACCCAAAAAAATAGAAATTCATGTTTTTTGGCGCTAAATTCTTATTGTGGACGATCTGTGAGATGTAATTGGTGCTAAAATATCCCTATCATGCTAAACTAACGTAAATAGTTGTTTTACGACAGAATTTGTTTTTCATATAAATTGCAATGTCAGTTTTTGAATATTTCGTGTTTCAAAATAATAGAACAAGGCAGGTAAGTAAACAAAATAGTTTTTTTATTAACACAAATATAAATAAAATTAATCAATATTTAGTAGCAGCACCTTTTGCCTTGATAACAGCATCAATTCTCGCAATCCTGTGTAAACACTGAATCTCATGTGTTCTGGATCGCAATCTTCATGGTTGCAAGGGTAGTAGGTTTTTCTTTGCGGAGCTTCCTCTTCATCTGGTCCCACAAGACCTTAATAACGTTCAAATCTGGCGAGTTCGCCGGCCATTCAAGAACAGGGATCGATCGTTCTCGGAGCCAGGAAGACGTGGTCTTGGCAGTGTGC
Organism: Euprymna scolopes; assembly: GCF_053919585.1. Lineage (NCBI taxonomy): Eukaryota > Metazoa > Mollusca > Cephalopoda > Sepiida > Sepiolidae > Euprymna > Euprymna scolopes. The sequence continues at coordinate 129,542,237 of NC_136482.1, read as the reverse complement.
CGGTGCCAACTCATGTTGAAAAATGATGTCTGTAGCCTCCCTGTCAAACTGGTTATCCAACACTGGCAATAAATTAGCTTCCAGGATATCTTGGTACACGTTTGCCTTTGCAGTTCCTTTGATGAAGCATAAATTACCAACATTTTTAGCACGTATACAGCCCAAACCATGCAAGACTGCGGGAACTTCACAGACTTCTTAACGCATTCTTTGTTATACCGTTCCGTGGTTCTTCGCCAAAACGTGGCCCTTGGCCACCGAAGAAGATACAAAATCGATACTCATCTGAAAAGATTACACGCCGCCATTCGTCTACAGTCCAGGTTTGATGAGCAGTTGCGTATCGCAACCTCTTCAACATCTACTTATTGTTAAGGAGCGGTTTGGTGGCAGCTATACGATTTCAGTATCCCAGTTACCGGAACCTTCGGTAGGTAGTGTTTCTCGAAACGTCGGCACCAGAAGCCTGTTTCAACGCTTCAGTGATGTGAATCGACTTTTCTTTGCCACCTTATCCAGTGCCCGGTCTTGTCTTTCAGTGGTGCTTTTCTTTCGTCCGCATTTCTTGCGATTCCTGTTGAAAACATCCTCAGCACCTTTCTGGAGCACTTTGGTTACCACAGATCTTGAACATTCGACCTTGATTGCAATTCTATTTCCGTCTTTCCTTCTTCTCAGACAAAGATATGTCTTTAGAGGAACCCATGCTCATACATTATTAAATTGCTTTCAAAATCTTTTAAAACAACATTTACAAAAGTTTCTGAGTTTAAGATTAGTCAACAACAAAATGTTCTATTAAATTGAAACGTTGACTTTTTTAATGTGCCAATAAAGTACTCATGTCTGCCATACGCACTTCCTCAAATGATTAAAAATAGTTTATGACTTACTGTTATTTTTAAATTCAAGTTTTCCCTTCCCACTAAATCAGTTTCAATCTTTCTCACTTTTCATATCTTATGTTTTACCTATCTTATGTCTTTTTATCAAACGTTTATTGTTATTATTCCTAAGTTTTGACAAGCTTCTGGGCTTGACCTTTACTCCTGATCTTAAATGGAACTCGTACATTAAATCTGTTGCCAAGGTCGCTGGAAAAATGGTGGGATCCGTCCATCGTTCCAGTAGATATCTAACTGCTGATGCAATTCTCTATCTATATAAGAGCCAGGTACGTCCAAGGATGGAATAGTTGCCACATCTGGGCAGGAGCTGTTAGAAAGGACTTGTCCTACCTTGATAGAGTTCAAAATAGACTTCGTAGCCTCGTAGGATAAGTCCTTTTCTCTTTCCTGCAACCTCTATCTCACAGAATAGATGTTGCGAGTTTTTCTCTGCTGTATCGTTATTTTCATGCAAAGTGTTCGACTGAGCTTCAGTCTATTGTCCCCCCTCGCAAAACTTTCACAAGAAACACTCGTTTAGCTGAAAACACTATTAATAATTCCTCCCCCACACTTTATCTGTGCCTAAACCTAAACGTAGATTCCATGAACAAAACTTCTTTCTTAGAACTGCACACCTGTGGAATCGTCTTCCATTTTCCTGCTTTCCAGCTGACTACAATATTGTTGCCTTCAAGTCTAATGTAAACAAGTTCTTGATTAGCCGTTCAACTTAAGTTAACAAATTTACCGAATTTCCATTTACTAATGATTACTATATTGTCCAATTTCTACTGTAAACTCTTTAACCCTTATCCTTGAGTGGCCTCTTGGCCTTGATAAGTGGTGATGCCCATGTAAAAAAAATCCTAATTATTACTTTTCCGATTTTTCCCTCTGTTTTTATTCCAAAAGTTTTATATCTTTCATTTTCAATGTTTTTAGTCTTTCCATTATTCTTACATTTTCCTGTTTTCCTTTATTTATTCATTCTTTCTTGGCCCTGTCGGTGGGGCATTAGAATACGCCGACTGCCCCCTGCAGAGGGTAAAAGTCCTTCAATGGGGGTCTTGTATATGACCTTAAACTATATCCAGTGGTGAGGCCCCAGCTTGTGGGCTTTGGGGAGTGTGGAGCCACCCTTTAATTACCATTGCTCCCAGGTCCACTCTGACCCGGAGTGGTAGTACCTGTTAGGGTTAAATAGAAACTGACATGAAAACAACAAATATATTCTATTAAAAAAAAATTCTTCAAAAACTTTGGATTCGGCATTAAATAACCCGAAAAGGGTTGATATGCCGTAAAACAAAAACACCAACCAACCAAATCATTCTTTCTTAATTAAATCTATTGCAATATTTATAGTGTTTTAGATTCTTTATTTTACCATTACGAGAGACAGAAAAACGCTGTATGGAACCATGTTTTTATGTGTTAATATTTGATGGGACTATACGGAGTTTTTCCCTCTCGTAATGGTTTGTTGTCTGTTATAATCTTAATATTTTAAAACATTTTAATATACGAATTCTAAAATATAGTAAAAGTATGAGAAAATTTTCAGTAAAGTTTAATATAACAAACTTTTAAGAAAATTCTTTTGTACAAAACGTGTGTTGGAATATTACAGTCTGCAATGGGCTTTGCCATATCGCGTATATGGATTGCCTCGTATGCACTCATTTAAACATTAATTACTCTCAGTTTGAATTATATCTTTCTTCATTGCCTTGGATTTTACGATTGTGCATTTATTGACTCTAACGCCACCGTGACCTTCGCCTCCTTAGTTACAACTTGAGCACAATGCCTGCGAAACTTCAGCTAATATCAACAGAGCATGGGGAGAGGGGCCTACACGTGATTGGACAGTACAAAGGTGGTTCCAAAAATTCCATAGTGAAGACGAGAGCCTTGAAGATGAAGAATGTAGAGGGCGAGCATACAGTCTTGACAACAAACAATTGAAAACAGTTATTGAGCAAAATCCTCGTCAAAGTGGCAGAGAAATGTCTCAAACACTTGGCGTCCGTACTGCTACGGTTTCACGCCGTTTACAGAGCATTAGACAGGTGCGAAAACTCGATAAATGGATCCCTCATGATCTTAATGAGAATCAGAAACTTAGAAGATTTGAAGTCTTCTCAATGATCCTTTTCTTGACTGAATTGCCCCTTGTGAGGACAAGTGGATCCTTTATGATAATTGTAAACGATCTGGTCAATGATTTGATCGTGATATGTTTCCCAAACATTTCCCAAAGCCAATATTGCATCAGCAAAAGATTATGATTACAGTTTGGTGGTCTGCAATAGATGTTATCTAGAACAGCTTTTGGGGAACCAATCAGAGTATTACAGCAGATATTCACTGCAATCAACTTGCCGAAATACGTGCTTCATTGCAAAAATGAGGCCTGCGTTGGTGAATCGACGTGGTTCAATTCTGCTCCATGATAACGCCCACCACATGCTGCAAGACTGACTCCTCAGAACAGACTTGGGATACGAGACACTACCACACCCTCCATATTCTCCAGGCTTTTCGCCTACTAATTATTCTTTCTTAAAACATTTACGTTCATTTTTAAATAGTAAAACGTTTAAGTTCAAAGAAGAGGTAAGTAATCTTGTAGATTGATGGTAGAAAGGCATAGCCGTGCAAGGCTCGGATTTTGATTAATTTTACCATTTCTGTTGTTCATTTTTCAAGAATAAATGTATGTTTCTGAACTCGGGCATTGTTTTTGTAACAACATAATATATCGAGCTTTTTATCAAAAGTTGCAATGATTTATTTTAAATTATTTTTTTTTTGGGGGGGGTCTTTCCAATGCTCAATATCCGGAGAACAGTTTCTTTTCTTTGAATCCCTTCTGCCGAAATATCTGGTGGAGAGCGTCTCCGCTACTTCTTTTTTGGGCGATTATATTTACATGTTTTTATCCGTTGCTTAGTTTTGAAATTGTTGTGGGGTATACACGTTGCCCATGATGAAAATGATTAGTATAGCAGGTGTGTTCCAAACGGAACTTTATGTCAACCTAGGCAAAGCTGTGTGACCATGCTAGTATATATATATATATATATATATATATATATATATATATATATATATATATATATATATATATTGGGTATATTTAGACAGCATATTCTTATTGAGACAAGCGTTATTAAAAAGCACAATATCCTCCTGTATCACTATTTTCTTTTTTACTTTCTCCAATGTTCGAATGTTTTTTTTTTGTGTTTTTCTCAAAATTGTTTAGATGGGATCCATAAGTTTTTGTAGCTAGAGCTTTCGATAGCAATACCTCCATCATCCTCAGGCATATTGCGTTATAAAAAAATATGTTTTTAATTATATATATGTATATTCTTGTCACAGTCACGTGGTGGCTAATTACGAGTTAGGTGGGCGGATATTTCTTTTTTATATACATATGTACATATTTAAAATTCAAAATTTTAAATGTACTACTCTAGGCATTTTAGCATATTTCGACTGTACTCGTAATTAACTCTATTTATCTGAGGCCTCTCTGTCTTAATATAAACCCTTCATATATATATATAGTAATTTATAAAATATAGATGGCAATTAAGCTAGGATAACGATACAAAATAGTTTTAAAACTAACAAAAACAATAAAAAATAAACAAATAAATAAATTAAATAAACATGAATATACATAAACGATCACACATATATGTATGTATGTATATATATATATATATATATGTGTGCATATATGTATGTACACATATGTATATTTATATAAAAAAAAGAAAACGTCTGCCTTAAACCACTAAACTAGTTTTAAAACAGATCCTTTGTTCGATAAAATGCATGTCCATTGGCTGATAGGAAGGGGCGCGGTGGATACTGGAAAGCTGATTGGTTAACTAAAATCCTCAACAGAAGAGGACTATATAAAAACGATAAACAACCACAGAATTCGTGCATAAGCCTGACGAATCCTAGAATGGATGAAACGCCGAATATTCAGTGTAGCTTAATTGCCATATATATTTTATAAATTACTAACTAGCTCTACCTACGTATTGAGCACTTTTGAAGTAAATACTTAAAGTTTACGCATAAATCTATACTTTCGTATATTAATTTTATGTGAGTAAATTAAGTATTTTATATATATATATATATATATATATATATATATATATATATATATATAAATAAACAGAGTGTCAAAAATATACTGAAGTGTTATTATTTTATCCTGCAAGCTGGTAGACCTTGAAACGTCAAACCTCAAACCCTGCAAGAATTGAAGGAAAACATCAGGAAAGAAATAACGGAATTGAATTGCAATCCAGGGATTCTGCAAACTGTCATGAATTATGTTTTGGAAAGAGCACGAATAAAGCTGAAAATGGGCGACATTTAGAAGACATTATTTTTCATGAATGGAGGGTGTTAAATGTCTTAGTCAGATTGTGCTCAAATCACAGAAATATATTATCAAAAATAAAGAATTTATTTAAGTTTAAAACCCTTCAGTTATTTTTTGGACACGCTGTATATAAACAAAATAAAATGTCCGCCATAACTAGAAAATAAAAGCGACGGAAATTTCACCAACATGGAATGCGAAATAATTAGTTGAAATAAAATCGGAAGAAAAGGTAATGACTTTTCTGACTAAACTTTCTATCTGAGTCGAGTGATTGTAAAAAAAAAAAAAACAAAAACAAAAAAGCGAATAGATATCAAAACAGGATAGTTACACGATCTATGAAAAAAATGTCATTTAATTTTTATCAGATTCATGCATATTCAAAGCTCGAAGACAAAAGACATTTTACAAATATTCCATAACTATGAGGTTGTGCGTTATTTTCTGTAATTTCCTTCTCTTTTGTGTGTGACCTTACTAACGCGTCACAAATAATAATGATAACAATAATAACAATAACAACAACAATAATGATAATAATAATAATAATAATAATAATAATAATAATAATAATAATAATAATAATAATTATAATAGTGATGATGATAAAAATAATAAAATCAAAAATAATAATAATAATAATGATTGGCATTGGCTATGTTAAAATCTTGCTCGAATTTGATTCTGTTAAGAAATGTCTCAAGAGTGCCAAGAGTTAGAAAAAGAAAGCAGAAATGACATTATGGGTGTTGTAATGGTTAGTCAGCATAATGGAATATTCGAGTAATTAGACAAGCTCATTGTAAGTTAAATACAGTTTATTAACGGCAGAAACATGAATTATTTATAGAACGATATGCATATGTTAGCACAGCCGCCATATTGTCTATCCTCTTTCTGCCTTCGAATTTTTTTAAGAATCTAAAAAGGGAGGTAATTCTTACTTTCTTTATTAGAGTTATTTCCCATTTTGAGCGCTATTACACGTCCTCTTTGAAATATGGTGCTTGTAGAATGTTTGATATGGGTCTATTTGTAGGGTTGGCGTTGGTTTGCACCTTCGTTGCGTTCTTCGGGTTCGACCTTTTTTCTCAGACTTGCTTTATTTACCAAATGTTGCTTGAACACTGAGGTAATTAAAATATGCCCAGTAAAATATTTAATGGAATACCTGTGTTATTTGATTGCCCCTTTGGCAGATATGAGTGGCGCAGTTGATTTGAATGCTTAACCAAAATAGATAGTTGTACATCCACATCATAGATTACATTACCAGAACGGCGTTGCCTTGTGTTTATTTTTCTTCACCATTGTGGTAGTCTTTTGTACTGGTAGAAGATTACGTGACCTTGCTCCATAATGGCGATTAAATTGGTTTTCCATCATCCTGTTTCTCTTAGGATGATTATTTGACGGTGGACGAATAACATCCATTGGTAAATGTAGTTTTTGTAAATCAGTGCTTAAGCAGGAGATTTTCCATTTGGGCAATTTGGATTTGGGGTCGCTCTGTAGCTAATTAGAAATATTGCTCGAATAGTTCATCTCCCTTTTAACTTCAAGAGTGCCCTCTTAAATGTGTAAATAAAAGCGTTCAACTTAACTATTTAAGTGTGGGTGGAAAGGTGGTGATCTAAGATGCTGACTACTGTTTTGTTTACAAAAGTTAGAAAATTTTGCTGAGGTAAATGCATCACCATTAGCAGAAACTCAGATTTCAGGAACGCCGAATGTGCTGAACATTTTTTATAGTTTTATTACAGTTTAATTTTATATAGTCTGGTTTATCTGGAAAACTTTTGGCCACTTACTGTAAGCATCAACTAATATTAAATAATGTTTTCTATTAATTGTTTCTGCAAAGTCAGTGTGTAGTCGTGACCATGGAATTTGTTGGGTAGGCCAGTCATGCAATGTTGTTTTCCAAGGAAACTTGGCAACCGGTTAACATTTGGCACAAGTTCTTTACTTGTATTTCATCAGATTAATTCCTTGATGTTCTTAGTTGAATTGCTTGAGAAATCTGTTCTGGAGTTTGAATGGGATAAAACACGTTCTCCAAAAAGAACTGTTCCATTGATTTCGGGTAAAGATGATCTCTTAAAAAAATTGTTGAAATTGCTGGTCAGCGCATGTATTTGGCCAGTCATGGAGATGAAAACGTCAAACATTTTGTAATAATGGATCTGCGGCTGTAGCCTCCTGGATACTCTGTAAAATGACAGGTAGCGATATCACTGTGAAAATAAGCGCAGATAAAATTTCAGGTTCCAGAGATATAGCAGCGATGATTGTGTCTTCCACTAGTTTTATTAAATGCATATAGTATATATATATATATATATATATATATATATATGTGTGTGTGTGTGTGTGTGTGTGTGTGTGTGTGTGGTGTTTGTGTGGTGTGTTTGTGTGTGGTGTGTGGTGTGTGTCTAAACATACACAATTATATATAAAGAGCATTTTCTGTGTGCATCTGTGTGTGAAAGTTCATTTCCTACAGACTCAGATAAATAAACATTCGTTGATTCTCTTTAAATCTCAGAGGACGTCAGGTTACTCTGCTAATGTGTGTGTATATATATATATATATATATATATATATATATATATATATATATATAGAGAGAGAGAGAGAGAGTGTATATATATATTCATATATAGAGAGTGTATCTATATATTTATATATATATATATAAAATAAAATATTATATATATATATAAAATAAAATATTATATATATATAAAATAAAATAAAATGAGAAGGAAAGTATTTCTTCGAATATATATAAATTATAATTTTATGTTCTTTAAGTAAATATAGTCATGTCTTGCTATGATGTGCAGACCGTTTCGATCATTATTGACCTCATCAGGCCAAAAAAATTACTGGAAATTAAAAAAAGTTAAAAAAACTTTTTTAATTTTAGAGAAGAAAATATTGTACCATTTCTAACATGTAGCATGGTTTAAAGATCTTTAATTTGCTGTATTTGATTGAGCACTACCGACGACCCTTGGAATTCAGTGATTCTAATCTTTTGAATATTTTCAAACTAATATATATATATATATATATATATATATATATATATATATTAGCAAACGTAGTTGACTGGGTTAAAAAACAGCCTACAGGAGATCGACTCTGATTTATGAAAATATTATAGGTTATGAAAATGAAGGGTTGTAAAGAGATAGCTTCGAATTTGGGGGTATCAAAACCAAAGCAAAATATGATGAAAGTAAAAATAAAATAGATAAACCCCATAATTTATTATACCATACCTGTTCACACTGAAACACTTATCACAATATTCTGTGGATCTATATTAAAAAACCTTGTTAAACTTTGTGACCTATTTCCATTCTATGGATGTCAGGCGCGAACGAACACCCCATAACTTTATTATACCATATTTCTTCAAACTGAATCATAATTATCAAAGTATACTTACGCAGATAGATATGAAAAGTCTTTATTAAAGTTTGTGCCTATTTCTATTCTATGTATGCCACGCGCGAACGCTGACCCCACAATTTTATTATACCACCCCTATTTAAGTTAAAACATACTTATCAAAGTATTATTATGTACGTCTATATCAAAAACACTTGTAAGCTTTTTTTTAAATTTTTAAATCTTTTATTTCTATAATTTGTGGACCAGGCGCGTACGCAGACCCCACTATTTCAATGAATCGTCATTATGTCAGATCAAACATACCCAATTCTGTGTCTCGATACATCTTCTATCATTATATGTGATCAGTCTTCTATAATAGTCAATTATATAGGAGCCTATTCGTGACCAGGCACACACACATACGTTCAGCTTTATATATATATATGTATATATATATATATATATATATATATATATATATATAGTTTAAGAGAGAAAATGTGGCGAGGTACAGTGAGAGACACAGAGAGAATATAACGAGCAACAGAAATTAATAAAGAGGCGAATTAACAGAGTGAGAACTAAGAAAGTGGAACTTATAGAGAAGGAAATGTTGTCAGAGGGAAGAAAGTATGTACGAAACTAGCTTAAATGGAAGGAACAGAAAACAAGAAATAAACAAGACGAAATGATCGAAACGAAAACAGAGAGTGTGATGCAATGGAATAGATAAGATGATAGAGAAAGAAAAAGAGCGCGCGTATGGAAGAACAGAACAAAAAATAATAAAAACCTACAAATAGTGGAATTTCGCCGCATTACATAAAAGCCTGCAACGAAAATAGTGCGGGGCAAAACTACGAAAAATAATGGCGGAAAATAATAGAAAAATCGAAATTTGGCGGGTTAAAAAGCCCCCCCCCCCTCTCTAAAAAACGAAAAGAAAATGAACGCGAAAACATCTTGGGTAAAGCTGCAAAAGACAAACATTTCACGTTAGCAAATGTGTGATCTTAGTACAGCCGGAGGCAAGTTGAGAGCGGCCATTACTGTTTGTCTTGGGCAGAGTATCGGAAACGCCGCCGGCAAATATCAATGCGAATCTCCCTTCTCTTTATTTTTCTTGTTCTTGCCTTTGCCCGCCCCTTTTCTTCACGAATGAGATACGATAGCACGAACGCTTGTGTTCGAAAAAGGTGCGCTAGAATGTGTGGACCTCATCCGTGCGCACTTTCTCATCTGATGTGTGCGTGTGTCCATGTGAACTTAAATGGCTGTGTTAGTTTGTTGCTATAAGCTTGCGTTCTTCTTTAGTGCGATGGAATTTGATGGGTGTTATTCATCGATGGTATAGAAATGTCTATGCTATTTTAACACTATGTATACGCGGGATGGGGGCCGGCTTTGCCCGGCTGTAAAATACGCTTAGATAAGATTTCGTATATATCATTATAAAGTCGTGACTTCAAAAATAAATAAAAAAAAAGTATTTGGGTGCCATCAGCTCGAATCGGAACCAAAAGCAAAACTGTAGTTTTCAGAGCTGGTGACGTTACCACTGTACTAAAGTAATACACATATGAACTGATTAAAAAGAAACTGAGATGAATGTAGAAAATGTATAATGATTTTTTTTCAATTTTTACCCCTTTTTTCACCCCTTAAAAACTATTTTAATTGGCTAAAGACCTATAAATGAACGGTCCATAAAAAATCCAATCATCTAAGGCTCGTAAGCGGCGCTATGCGACTTTCAGTTTCGGAAAAGATAGAGTGTTAAATATGGAGACAAACAGGCAGACATATAACTGTTTATATATTAGATTAATGTATATGCACATATATTATAAAGTGATATAATATATCGCTTATGGAATTTTAATTTTATTTCGCCTTTGCCAAAGCGTAACACGCGAAATAACTAAAAAGAAATTATCATTATTATTATAATGGTATTCGAAAACAAGGGTACATCAAAGGGAGGCCACTCTCATATTCTTGTTCAGTGTTGTCAGATTGGCTTTTTTACAGCAAAATTTAATGAATTTTAATATTTGCTTCTAAGAGTACTCAATGCGTCAATAGAGCTTAATAGTAATAGTAGTAAAATATATCCGTTGTAAGTAAGCAACACAGAGGCGTCAATATGTCATCCTTTGAGGCAATCATCAAGTTAAAGGTATGTAGCCCGCTGCAAGCATGGCACATGTAGACCTCTGTATAGTCTGATTGTTATGGATATATTTTCATACTTTATATATACATATGTCTGTGCGTATGTATACATACAGAAAAAAGAGATAGAGGGTGAGAGAGAACTAGAGAAAAGAGTGGTCAAAGAGAAATAGAGAGAAGTGAAATGTATCCCAGGTGCTACTGTCTAAGATATAAACCGGATGGTAATCGCGATAGTCAGAGCCCATATCAAGAACAAACAAGAATGTGGCCCATTATGTCCGTCATTCAGCTCGGAATAGATCATTGGAATCAGAAACGAGCGTACAAAGTTCAAATTTGTCTCTTTCTGCTATTTTTCGCTTAAATCCCATTCAGTTTGTTCAGCTAGAAGGAAAGTTTAAGTTAGAGAGAAATTGACACATGCGCACTGATATATATATATATATATATATATATATATATATATATATATAGAGAGAGAGAGAGAGAGAGAGAGACAGAGACAGAGAGAGAGAGAGAGAGACTGGAGAGTGAGTGAGAGTGTAGCAGTCGTTGTCATACGTGATTTTATTATATATATTAATCTAATAAAAGTACATAGTTTTTGATAATAAAAATTAAATGAAAAGAAGTAAACATCTTTTTAAAAGTTAAGACAAACGTTTTTTGTAGTAGCGCAATAATGTATGACTAGAGGTCTTAGGCTAGTATGGCGTGTATCATATTTATTCAGGGAAACATTCTATATTTTCTTCAAAAACACTTTATTTGCAAATAGTTGTTGCTGCCCAGATCAAGAAATATCACTGAAATTAAATTTTTTCATGGCAAAAGAATTCTACAATCGAAATTTTTAAAAATTGAAATGCATCTACTTTATTCCTCTTGACTTTTAACTCATTCATGTTGTATTATTTTGCTTTTATCTGTGTTTCCCTTGTTCACAATGCAATCGTATACACGCAGTCATACACAGACTCATATAATGTTTCTTTACAGAGTTCAATACAAATAATAAAACCACATCCTTATAGGAAAGTCTTAAATTGCTCTTTCAGTACAGCAGGTCCTCTTTTCCCCTGTTTGTTATGAGTGTTCATTCATACGTAATGTTTTGCGTACTTCGTTCATCTGTGAAATTTCTGAAGCATTTTGGCGTTCCAAAATTTTATTTTGCCTTTGCCAAACCGTAACACGCGAAATAACTAAAAAGAAATTATCATTATTATTATAATGATATTCGAAAACAAGGGTACATCAAAGGGAGGCCACTCTCATATTCTTGTTCAGTGTTGTCAGATTGGCTTTTTTACAGCAAAATTTAATGAATTTGGATCTTTTTGAAACTGTCTGATCTTAAAAAATGGCATGTGGCCTTTTGCAAAGCGTGACTTGCAGACTAACTTGTGAAGGAACGAGCAGGATAGTATATATAAACGAGACAATATTATGTTGTTGTCATAGCCCTAATGATGACTTTGATGAGAGGAGACCACCTTCTTGCAGCAGAATTGACAATATGCTCAGTGTATTTGTTTCGATTTATGTTTGTCAATATTAAGCTGAGCATGAACCATCAGGTAGGGCGTTATTAGACATGGCTATTGATGGTTGAGAAGGTTTCTTTGATTCTTAAAGGAAAGAAGCTTAGTCTTAACAACATTTAATCTTACTATCCATTTACGAGCCCATTCCACTGCAGACGGAAGGTTGTTTTCTAAGGCTTATCCCATTATCTTTGTATATATGTACATTAGTTTTTATCACTTGTCTATTATAGAGTGTGGTGCTATCAGCAAATATAACCATCTCAGATACAATATCATCAGGGCGGTCGATCATAGATATCAGGAATGACAAAAGTTCAAGTGTTGCCCCTCGAGGAGAACATACATTAATACCATGTCGTTTGGATGTGGGTCCATCAAGGACAACCTTGCCTTTCTAAGAAAAGATATGATTGTCTAAGAAAGATATGATTATATTGACCATTTTTCTTGAAATACCGGATAATATGATTTTAATAAGAAAGCATTCATATCAGATCTTCTCAAAGGATGTGAATATCTCAACCTTATCAAGTTCATGCTATATTGTGAAATTATTCAATAAAATTCCACTGTCAGTACTTGTAAGTCCATCTATTGAACAAAAATAAATGAAATAAACATAAGCTACGGATTTCCTTGTTATTTTAATGTAAATAAAATATTTATTTGTACAAAGTTCTAACGGCTTTTGGTTGTTTTTCACAATGTTTTGATGATGCATTGTGACATATAGTATTGAACTCATCAATATCTATCTATCTATCTATCTATCTCTCTCTCTCTCTCTCTCTCTCTCTCTATATATATATATATATATATATATAATTACTTTTATACCCATAGACACAAGTATTTCATGCTTACGCAATCAACAGTGCCGGCGATGACGATCAACGCTGGTCGAATTATTCGAACGCCACAACGAAGCCATCTTTAGCTCCATTAGCAAGGAATACACCCCAAGGCTACCGTTTATTGCCACGAAATCAAAGGAAATTGTAATATTAATGAAACAATGTTTAAGACAGCCGATCTTATAATGAGCAAGTATATAAATACATAAAAACATATATATACTAGCAGGAGACCCGACGTTGCCCGGGATTGAATGATGATCAACGAATATTTCACACTCCTATATTTTTTATTGTAAACGAAATCCGTGAAATCGCCCGGGAGGAAACTTCCTATGCCTCCGTGCAGCAGCTGTCTAAAATATGTTATTCTAAATTGCACTCTACTTACTGTTCCTTTTATAAAATTATTTCATATAGACTTCTTTCGAGTTAACGAAAAAAAAACATTAAGACATTTACGTGCGAGGTCTGAACCTACAGACCACATCATGCAAAAAACGAAAAAGAAAAAAAATGAACGAACAAACAAAAGAAACATGTAACTTTTCAAATCTCATAAAATTCTTTGTAGTTAATGAAAAATAAATAAAAAAAATTAACGTCCGGAGTTTGAACTCACAGCACACGTCATGCAAAAAAAACAAAAAAAAAACAAAAAAAAAGAAAACAAATAAAAAACAACAACAGCAAAAAACACGCTATTAACTTACCCACTGTAGAATTTTCACGATCCCTTTTTCTATCATTGTTGCTAAGCGAGAGTAAGAAAAAATGGCTTTACCGATGATAGATAAATTAAAATAACGGTTTCGATTATCAGTAATTATGGGGTATATTCTGAGACAAAACTTAACTAAAATCACTCCCAGACTAATGCATTAAATTTATGTAAATTAAAAAAAATCTGTCCAGCCGTTTCAGAGTGTATAAGAAACGAACTTACACAAGAATAGGTTGCATTTATATATATATATATATATATATATATATATATATATATATATATATATATATATACATATATAGTACAACTCCTATAATTTGAACATCCGCTTCGTTCAAATTAGAGGATGCTGCTCAAGTTTCGTGATAAAAAATGTGCTGCAGTTAACTTTAATTTTCTAAGAATTAGGAAATAGTAAATGAAATTCATTGCTATATGATACTTCAAGTACATATTAAGTTGAGTTTACGATATATTGCAAGTAAGAATTGTTAAATATTATTACCAGGAACAAAAACATTGAAAATAAATTAAATCTACTTTTACTTGTTAGGTATTTATTACCTAATTTATCATCTATAGAAAACATACATTTATGTAAACTACAGTTTTTTTTATTCATTGAATAAGTCTCATTGCAGTTTCTATTTTCATCGATTGAGCTCTCGGGCGCTGCCATTGTATTCTGTAAGCGATCACGAAAATCTACAATTTCTTGGTTCTGTAGCTTCTTTATGATTATATCTCTTCGGAGTGTCATTGCTTGCAAAACATAGTTGTCACTAAAGTAAGGACTTTTTTCTAGAATTTTTATAACCGTCTCCATAGACTTTTCTGCATCATCCCATGATATTGCTTCATCAGAGTTGTCTTGGTTATTTATATTTGGGTTAAGAGGACTGGAGCTGTCGCTATTTTCATCACCATTACTGCCTTCAGGATATTGATCAGTAGTTTCCTCATCTTGTTGCACCCACATTTCAACATTATTTGCATTAAGTGATTTAAGAACAGCGTGGTTGGTCGGTAATCGTTTGGTTTCAATAATTTTTTCTAGACCAGATGTATTCTTTGATTCTTTCAGTTCAGAAGCCTTTGACGCTGGGCATAATTTACCCCATGCTTTTGTTAACGTGCTTGCTCGAACTTGATTCCATGCACTTTCGAGAGAAAATATGGCATCTTTGATAGTAAAATGACGCTGAAAATCGCTTATACTCACGGTACTATTTATCATATTCATAATGAAATCATTTCTGTAGAAAAATTTTAAATTCCAAATAATCCCTTGATCCATAGGTTGGATGAGAGAAGTCACATTAGGTGGTAAGTAGCACACAAAAATATTCCCGTAGGATGACACTAGTTCTGACTCAAGAGGATGTGCTCTACAATTGTCCAACAGAAGCAAGCACTTTGAATAAGGTTTACCTAATTAAAGAAAACGCCTCTGGACAACTGGCACAAATTCTTGCAAAAAACATTTTTTATTGCCATTTCGTGAAGAATAATAGGATACTGGCAAAGGCAAAACTCCTTTCAATGTTCGGGGACACTTTGATTTGCCGATGACAAGAAGCTTAAGTTTATGCGTTCCAGAAGCATTAACGCATGTCATCACTGTTAGACTTTCTTTATTTAATTTGAATCCTTTTATTTTCTGCTCCTCAGATCCGGCTAATGTTTTTGTAGGTAAGCACTTCCAATTTATGCCACTTTCATCAGCGTTGTAAACATCCTCTGGTGTTAAACCATAATCGGCAGTTATCGTCTTGAATTTGTCACAATAATTTGATGCTGCAGACCGTTCCTCGCCTGAAATTGTTAATTGTTATATACCATGTCTACTCCTAAAGCTCCTAAGTCAGCCTTCACCTAATTTCATATCTTCTGCGATATTCAACTCTTCCTTAAGAGATTTTGCTTTAGCAATTAACATGGCCCCAGATATTGCTACACCTTCATTCCGTTTTGCTACAAACCGCATGCAATAATCAATCGAATTCAACTTGCTTTGGTCTGCGAAGAGTCCTTCTTTTGACGTCTTTTATTTGGAGAGAAAGGAGCAGCCTTCAATATTTCCTCCTTTTTCTTTTTGATGTAAAACTGTGTACTTCTTCCAATCTTATAATCTCTCAATATAACGCTATTTTCAACTACAGCATCTAATTCTTCTATAATTTTACGTTTTTTGAGTAAAGTCAGTATCACTTGTTTTCTTTTAGAGTTACAAGCCATTGTGATGGGTTGTTTTACACTATATATGTATATAGCAATCTGAAAAAAAAATTACAGTTAGTGTAAATTAATTATCAATAGCTAATCTACATTAATTACATAGTACCAATATTAACATTTCTGCGCGATATCTGACTAAACTATGCAAACAGTTTTACTGCAACTCCGCATCAAATATGCTAATACAATTTCAATGACGAGACAGTCCAAGTTCAGAGAAAGTGCAGGTTTAGAAGAAGTCCAAATGAGAGGCAGTCCAAATGAGAGGAAGTCCAACTTTAGAGGAAGTTAAAATTAAAGGAGTTTTGCTGTATATACAGTATCGACCATAATATAAGGAACGGAACAAATTACAATTATTCATGTATATTTAAAAAATTAGTGCATGGATTTTTCTGAAATACTCAGAATAAACAAATAGAACAAAAAAAAATTACGATTCAATATTGAGAAATATTTTAGTTTTAAATTATATCTCTGGATTTATCCTGGCCAAAAGTTAAGGAACGAAATAGAAACTTTATGTTTTTTTAATGCAAATGTTTTAAAAAATAAATTCATTCAATATTTAGTAAACATCCCTTTATTCTTTATGACCTCACTGCATCTTCGACCACAAGACTGGATTAGTTTCTTGCAAAATTCAGGATTTATCTTTTCCCACTCTTCCTTCAATAAATCCCACAAATGATTTTGATTTTGGGGATTCCTCGTCTGTGCTCTTTCTCCAATCAGTTTCCAAACATTTTCTATCGGATTCAGATCCGGACTCTGCGCTGGCCAGTCCATTACTCTTATTTCTTCTTCCTCGAGGTAACTTATCACTTTTTTAGCTTTATGGCAAGGGGCGCTATCTTGCATAAAAATGCTTGGCTGATTAGGTGAAAGGCGTAAGCTCTCAATGACATGTTGTTGAAGGAGTTGCTTATAAGTCTCTGCATTAACCCTTCCATAGATTCGAAATAGAGGGCCAACTCCTTCCGAGGATATCATACCCCACACCATTACACTCCCCCCTCCGAATTTAAGTGTCTTTTAACACATTTGGAGGATAATTGTTCACCTACTTTACGCCGTACATGCTTCTTTCCATCAGATCCAAACAAATTGAACTTGGATTCATCGCTGAAGTGAACCTTAGCCCATTATTTATCAGTCCAGACGACATGCTCATGGGCAAACTTCAAACGGCTATTTTTGTTCTTCTTGGAGATCAAGGGTTTAGATGCTGGCATGCAATCCGGTACCTGCTAACCGTCGAGAAAAAGTTTTTCTAGATATATTTTTCCCAGTCTGTTCATTAAAATCACGAGAAATTGATGTTGCGAATTTGAATCGGTCACTAAGAGCCTGCCTTACCATAATCCTATCTTCTCTTCGAGACGTTTTAGGGGGTCTGCCGGTTTTAGGGTATGCTTCTAATGTATTTTTATTATTATATCGAGCTATCACACGCTGAACAACACTTTTTGATCTTCGAACGATATTAGAAATTGTCGAAATTGATTTCTTTTCTTTGTAATCGTCTAAAAATTTTTTTTCTTGGAGAGACAGAGTTTTGCGAGTCGCCATTTTTCTTTGTTGTGCTTATCAGCAGTTCCAATATTAAAAACTAGCTATTTTTATGTAAAGTTTAGTCTCTTAAAAATAAATTTTCTATTTCGTTCCTTAACTTTTGGCCAGGATAAATCCAGAGATATAATTTTAAACTAAAATATTTCTCAATATTGAATTGTAATTTTTTTTTTGGTTCTAGTTTATACACATTGGTTCTATTTGTTTATTCTGAGTATTTCAGAAAAATCCATGCACTAATTTTTTAAATATGCATGAATAATTGTAAATTTTTTTCCGTTCCTTATATTATGGCCGATACTGTATATATATATATATATATATATATATATATATATATATATATATATATATATATATATATATGAAAAGAGTCAGCAGGAGTACAATGTTGAGACCAATCTTGGCAATAGTAGTCTCGGCCCAACACAATTTGGCTAAATGGTTGGGTGCAATTGTTGAACCAGTTTGTTCTTTTTATTCAATACATTGTACTTCTGACTCTTTTTATTTTGCATCGACAATTAAGGAGTTTCCTCTTACTGTTAATATATATATATATACATATATATACATATATTTCTTACCAATTGAAATAAGAGTTGTCTAATTTAGTATTCACATATATATAAATAAGACAAATGGTTTTAATTAGCTCAATAGTGCAATACTAGATCTTAAAATACTTTTTATGATGTATTGCTGTACCAGATACAGACAGGGATTTTATGTTCATCTGAAAAAGGTTTCAGTTTTTTACAAATATATGCGTACAATTGTTTCGGCTTATTAGAAGAACTGCCTGGTGGCTTCTGTGGCCCATGTTTACTTTCGGTTAGTATAAAGATAATATATAACACATTTTAAAAACAATGGTACGCATATATTGGAAATAAAACTTTTGGAAATGAACATAAAATTGTGTGTTTGTCTCTGGTGAAGCGGAGAAGGATATATAAATCAATCAATAGGGGTTTTATCGCTCAATGAAGAACTATTCGCTGCCGTGTGAGACCCATGTGTTGTATCAGGTCGTTCTTGGTCTTCCCTTTCGCCTCTTATGTTCACAAGACGCTCATTTTGTTTTCCTGATGAACCATTAGTTGTCCTACTTGCCCTGCCCATCTATGTTTGGATGTCTTGATGACAATAATGATGTCAATAACTCTTGTTTGTTGACGGATCCAGATTTTTGTCTTTATGTCTTGTAGAATTATGCTTAACATCATCCTCTCCATCTTTCTCTGTGGCACTGTCAAGATTTCACTTTGGCAAGACGTCAGAACCCATGTTTAACTACCGTAGATTATCGCACTTAGTATATATTCATTGAAGATCTTTCTTTTGATTGACATAATTGCTTTTCGGCTTCTTTTGATAGACATACTTGCTTTGTTGGCTTTCCCTAAAGCTGCCCATTCCAATGATATGCTTCTGTTTATCTCAGCGAGGAGATCTCCATCTTTCGTAATTTTCTTTCCCAAGTAGATGTAGATTTCAATTTTCTCAATAGCCATTCCATTAACAATTATTGGCTAGAACGTACGGGTTCAACACCATCTTGGTTTTCCCAAGATGTATGTTGAGCCCAACTTTGCTTTTAGAGTGGATGTTGTTTAGGATGTTATTTACTTCCTGAGGAGAGTGTGCCATCAGTGCTATATCACCAGCAAAGATGAGATTTGAAAGGTGTTCGCCATCGACGTTGAAATATCTACATTCCCACTAATCCAACTGATTATCTCATCCTCGAGAAAGGATGTGAGGAGTTTTGGCGAGATGTTGTCACCTAATATAGCACCTATCTTCAGCTTGTTGCTATCACGATGGAGCTTTGGAGTAGAGGTATCCCCACTGTACATGTATTTCAGCAAGGTGATGTACTTTGAGGCAAACCGTTGGTTCCAAGGGCAGTGAACAGCGGATCAAACTCTATAGAGTCGAAAGCCTTTTCCTCATCCACAAAGGAAAAATATAGTGAGATCTTGTAGTCATTGGCTTTCTCTTGCAATTGACTGACAGCCTTGATATGGTCGATGGTGGAGAACCTGCTCTAAAACCTGCTTGTTTTCGTGGTTGAATGACTGTCTAGTGTATCTAGGATACGTACTAGCAAGACCTGAGGGAATACATGGTATGCCACTGGCAGAAGGATGATTTGCCGATAGTTTTGAATATCTGCAGTGTCTTATGAATGATGACAACTGATGCATTCCTCCATCTATCTAGAACCTATATATATATATATATATATATATATATATATATATATATATATATATATATATATATATATATGTATAAGGAATGAAAAAATGTACCAGCGGTGGTTGACGTTATGTTTAAAGAAAAAATAGAAAAAACCGAATGAAATTATTAAAAAATCAACGTTTCGTCCTTGTCTCAGAGGACATCTTCAGGATAATTGAAATAAAAATGTGATAAAAGAAAAAGTCATAGATCGTGCGAAAAAAGACAGTTTTTTTAAAATCCAACCCATGTCGGGAAAGGACGAATATGTGTGCGTATGGGAAGGTTGTTTGATGTCTATATATACAATTTTAAAATGCATTTAAAATAAATATGTACATTTTTTTTTTTTTTTTTTCTTCTGCGAAACTACTTATTTTCCTGAAACATTCAAAGAAAAACGGCTAGCCAGGATCCACCCTGATACCTTGCTCTTTGATTATTATTATTATCCCTATGCTAGGGGTTAAATGGTAGAAGCAGATAATGGAAGAAGTAGAAGTTAAATGGTAGCTTCTACCATTTAACCCCTAGCATAGGGAAAATAATAATCAAAGAGCAAGGTATCAGGGTGGATCCTGGCTAGCCGTTTTTCTTTGAATGTTTCAGGAAAATAAGTAGTTTCGCAGAAGAAAAAAAAAATGTACATATTTATTTTAAATGCATTTTAAAATTGTATATATAGACATCAAACAACCTTCCCATACGCACACATATTCGTCCTTTCCCGACATGGGTTGGATTTTAAAAAACTGTCTTTTTTCGCACGATCTATGACTTTTTCTTTTATCACATTTTTATTTCAATTATCCTGAAGATGTCCTCTGAGACAAGGACGAAACGTTGATTTTTTAATAATTTCATTCGGTTTTTTCTATTTTTTCTTTAAACATATATATATATATATATATATATATATATATATATATATATATATATATATATATAGATAGATACTAGAATATTCTTCACAAGAGGATACAAAAACAATGAATATATGATTAATTTGAAATTTTAATTTATTTTTATTTCTTAGCGGAGAATATGGAACTGTTTCAGGGACCTTTTCCTTGAATAATCAAGTTTACAAATACCTTAATAAATAATGTGGCCACATTTATCACCCTGTTGGCCAGAATATATATTCCATAATGCATTACTCTTTTGAAAATGAATTACTTCATATAATTCAAAATTTGGTGGGAAGTAGTTCTTTCCGCTTTAAGTTTTTTTTATCACAAATACACGTAAAAATGTGTTTTGTAGATAGGGGTCTAGTTTGAGTATATATGAAAGTTGATAAAAACAAACAAACGAAAATAATATCCCATATTACTTAAGATACACCGAAGTGTTTATATTTCAAAACTTACAATGACGCGTTCATAAAAAATTAAAAATCTCACATAAATATATCTGTCTGTCTATCGGTCTGTCAGTGGATTTGTCGGTCTGTCTTCATATTTTCAAACTCTGTCTCACCCGAAGCTAAAAATCACAGAATGGCGCTAGGGGCTTCAAATGATTGGATTTTACGGACTGTGCTATATGCGTCGTTAGCCGCATACAATTTTATTTAAGGGCCCAAAAAAGTCAGAATTGAAAAAAAGATCGTTAAACATTTTTTACATTCATCTTAGTTCATTTTTAATTTTTAATTTTAAATTAAATTTTTTTAATATGTGTGTGATGTTAGTATAGTGGTAACGTCACAAGCTTTGAATGCTACAGTTTCGATGCTGATAGCACCGAAAAATTTTTTTTTTACTTTTAAAATCAAGACTCTATGATAATATATACGAAATCTGGGCCAATTAAAATATCATATTTAAACGTATTTTACGCCCGGACAAAGCCTTGCACCCCCGCTAGTTTTTTTTTTTTTTTTATATATTTGCACTAAATAAACGTGATATTAACAAAATGATGCATTCAGATAACTGACCGTGTTGCCAGAAATACATATTTTAAACATTCGCAATGATTGGCTCATTAGTGTAGCTTATTATGCTGCAGGAGAAAGATTCGGGAAGCCTTAGCAGCCAAACCTGACGTGACTTTTGACTGCAGCCGCTGTGGCCAAACTTGCTTGTCCTGCATCGACCTCGTCAGCCAGAAGCGTGCCTGCAGTCGACATGGAAAACCCCCTTCATAGAATCTTCGTTTGCGAAGTACTGCCAGAGATTACCTTGTACAGATACATAAATATATACACATGCCTAACTTTGCATATATATATATATATATATATATATATATATATATATATATATATATATATATATATATATATGTATGTATATATATATGTATATATATGTATATATATATATATATATATATATATATATATATATATATATATATATATATATATATATATATATATATATATATAAGGGTCGTTCCAAAAGTAAAGTCTTCTATTCTTTAGCTCAAACAACTGATACAAAAGAGGGAGCTGTATCATTAAAACGAGCAAGTCGTTGTGCCTCAAAACTTATTTTTCTACATAGTTACCATCATTCTCAATGCACATTTGCCAGGGTGTACGGAGCGCGTTTTTTTTTTCAGGTGAGGGTCGTTTTTAATGTAAAGTCACCTATTGTTTTGTAAACTTATAACGTTGAAGAGCTATGAAAACGGAAGTGATACCATTAAAACAAGCAACCTCTATCTGGTCACTACAATCCTCAATGCACTTTTGTTATGAATTAAATGACGCATTTTTGCTTTTGACACACGTCCATGAAGGGTGTTTCATTCTTAGGGTCTGACATCGTCAATATCTACAACAAAGAGATAAAACGTTCAGGTCATGAATGCATGAGTTCAGTCATCATAACAATGCAATTTGTAATCCCCATGATCCATTTGG
>NC_136482.1:129474265-129514265 GCF_053919585.1 Euprymna scolopes | reverse complement strand
TAAGAATTCTTCATAAGTCTTGATTTCGGGTTCGATTATAGCTGGTGGTACTTAACTACTCTATTTTTTATATATAATTTTATCAAGAATTATTCATAAGTTTTGATTTTGGTTGCGATTATAACTGATGCCACTCGAATAAATTTTTTTTATAAATAGTTTTATCAAAAATTTTTCGTAAGTTTTCGTTTCAGTTTTGATTATAGCTGAAAGAACTTAAGTTATATATAAATGTTTATGTGTTCTGAAGCTATAAACAACTTCATAAAGTTTGTTATTTGAAACAATTTGGATCATAGTATACGGGATATATACTTAAAAAATATATTTCATAAATAAACACAGAAACATATGTGTATGAATGCATGAAGAAATGAACTTGTCTCCTGTCTTCGACAGATTAGTAACATTGTGCTGAACGAAACCATTTCAAATGTTTATCTACAGGGAAAAAGCAAATTGTAAGCTAATCTACCCGTGGCTACAGAGAGAAGAAGGCTAGTGAACTGATGAATCAGGTGACGCATAACGAAACGAATATTTGTGCGAACACTGGCGCAGCATATTTTTTTGTCATTTTTGACAGATACTGTACGCTTATTTACAAATAAAATATGAAATAAAAATAAAATAAAATTTGAAGTTTGAGGCTTACAAATAAAAAGTAGCAACGTAAAAACAAAAGAAACTAACAATAATACCATTTTTAAACTTTAGAAGAGACGCGTCTTAATTTTTGCAAAGGAATTTTGTCTTGGTGTCAAAGGTGACAGGTTGTGTCGTGCGTTCGTTGTCTGTGTATGTCGGGGCGGAGGGTGCACCTTCCTGATTAAAAAAAGATGAACTAGCAGAAAAGGGGGACAAAGGAAGCAAAGTAAAAACACCGGATATGTTCCAAGTCTTGTGATAGGGGACACGAAAAGAGTGGAAGAAGGGTTGAAAATAAAAAATAAAATAAAAAAAAAACGTGGCAAAACTGTATTAAAAAACAAACAAACGCAAAAAATAATAAAATAAATAAGAAATAAAAAAATAAATAGTTATTAGAACTGAAATAGGGAGTTAGGGGGGTTAAGGAGGTGATTGGTTCGCAGGCAATATAAAAACGTATTTGAAAGTCGGATCATCGCCTTTATAGAATCTAAATATATATATATATATATATATATATATATATATATATATATATATATATATACTCACACACGCCTCAGACTATGTCTCTTACTTCTTTTTCTCCCCTTTCTCTCTCTCCATCTCTTTCGTTCTCGTTTCTCTCCTTCTACCTCTCTTCCTTCTACTTTTTTTTCTCTATTCTTCAACTCTCTCTTCCGTCTTCTCGCTTTCTCTTATTATAACACATTGTTGGGCCTCTTTATCCCTACGTTTTTCTAGCGATTGTACTCAGCCAACATATTAGTTTCTCTCGCAACAGTGATGTGGCTGCCGAAGTTTCCATTTTTCACTCGCTTGGTACTTGCAATTAAATATAACACAAAAGAACAAAACTCCAGTAACCTTGTTGCTCAATGGCTCATCTTTCTTCATATGTTATCCCATCATTATCTCACATAATCGTAGTGTTAAACACACGCATCCTATCGTCAACTGAACACAATCTGCTTTTGTGCCAAAAACAAAACTTCTTGAAGATGTAATTGTTCGCCTTTGGAACTCTGTTTCTACGGTCTGCTTTCCAGCTGACTAAAATATTGTCGTCTTCATGTCCAACGAAAACAAGTTCTTATTAGACCGTCCTCGTAAATAATCTAAGTATACCAAATCTGCACCACAAATTTTGCCAATGACTACCGTACACACATTAAGCCTTATCCTCAAGTGGCATCAGGACCTTGATATGTCGTGACTTCTTTGTAAAAAAATCCTCATACCACTTTAGACTTCAAATGAAAATTTCTATTTAATTGTTTAATTATAAGCATGCGAAGAACAAATTCCTATTTTCATCTAATGGAATATTATTGTGTCAGGTTGTTGTTGCTATGTTAGTTCCTATTTACAATGTCTCCCTTCGGGACAGAGTTAGACACCAGGGTCGTTTTTTAACGTGGAGAAAAGGAACAAAAATAAAAATTGTCTCAGTCGTGAAGGATTTCTCCTCCACTGACAGAGAACAAGAAATTGAAGTGCAGCATCTGAAGAACAGATACTACACTAGTTGGATTTTTGTTTAAATCTCGCAAAGATTGTACCTTTGGTCTGACTCACTCGTTGGCAAAGTTGGCATTTTATTGAAACAGTTTCTCCTTTAAAAATTGTATTTGGTCCCTTTCAAAGCGTAACGTACCGACTAACTAAAGATGGAACAAGCAGAATATTATATAAGTGGATGTGGCGTGCTATAATAGTTACAACAGACGCGAGCTGTGAGGCAACTTAGAGTTCCAGCTTTAAATACTACCGTTGTTTTATTGCACTAACATTCTTGGGAAATGTATGTATTCAATATAACCTGCCTACCACTAAACATCAAATACTAGGGTAGAATTTAACCTGAGTTATTGGTTGTGCAAAGGATGCTAGAAAAGGACATAGAATCAACCACACTCTGTTTATTCCGGCATAGGGCCTTACAAGTAATGACAATTTTGAGATGCGGGTTTGGGGATTGCATAGCCCTTGTTTCACTACTCCACGCACAGAAATCGATCAAGCCTACTCATTGCCTTTCGAGTTACGCCAATTCAACAGAGTCTGGTAATATCGTAAGATACTTCTAGGGCAGTGTTAGATATTTTTAATGAAGCGTCGGATCCTAAACCATGGGTAAACTCAGAATAATCATCTGATGGAGGTTTTGTTGGAAGCAACAGACATTATATATATATATATATATATATATATATATATATATATATATATATATATATATATATATATATACAAAAGTAAAATTGTCTCTCTGTGTGTTTGTCTGTGTTAGTTGTCTGTGTGCGTACACTTTCCTACCAAATTACTCTGTCAATTTTAATCTACAGACTCGAGATTTGACATAAGGGATATTGATATTTGAGAAAATCTTTACAATCGGTTTTCGGCCAGAAATTTGGCTGTCAAGGGTCAGAGTTCAACGATCTGACCTTTGAAACTTTACCAAAATCCTCCGCCAATTTTGGGTTGTAACACTTGAAATTTTAGATGTATGCTACTTGGCCATGGATCAACTTTTTAATCTGATTTGAGCCGAAACTAATTGATGTTAAAGGGATCCAAATTGGGGGCGAAGTAAAAAACAGCATGATCTCTTCTGTCTATACCAAATTACTCAGCCAATTTTTGGTCCAAACATTTGCAATTTTACAAAAAGTTTATTCAGACAAAATAGCAATCGCTTTTTGGCCAAAAGTTTGGTTGCTAAAGGGTTAAAATTCAAAAGAGTTGACTTTTGCGGTCTTTAGCAAATTATTCAGCCAATTTTGGGTCTACATATTTTTTCCTTTTCTTTCCTGTCTCTTTACAAATGTATGTAGCACGGATAGACTAAAGAGCAACGTAATACAGAAAATACGAGCCATATTAATAGCAGTTTTATAACGGAATAATTGTGGTTAAATCTAAACCCCTTTTCGTATAGATATTCCAGAACTTAGTCAAATTCACACTCCCTGATAATTGACCCGAGTATCTTTAGGATTTGACGTCACGCATACACATATAACTGCTTATGTAAAACCAAATAAAAAGTATACCTTGCCCTATTTCGGTTTTGAGCACTATTGTATTATATATATATATATATATATATATATATGTGTGTGTGTGTGTGTGTGTGTATATATATATATATATATATATATATATATATATATATATATATATATATATATATATGTATATATATGTCGTTGAAAGCAGGGATAATTCCTGTTTGTTTCTCTTGCGATCCATCTTTTGTATTTGGCAGGCCAATGTTCAAACCTATTGCTCGAGTGTAAAAAGAAATTTGACATAGCCGTGAACTATTTTAGCTCCTATGAGTCGTCTTCACACCGCGTTTGCTTTAGCTTTAGGGCTTATGATTGGCCCTACCTTGACAGTTATATATATATATATATATATGTATATATATATATATATATATATATATATATATATATATAAGTGCACAGGCAGAACAGAAAAGAATAGACAATCAGTTTAGTTCAATAAACATATGATCACGAATTTAATAACTAATACTTAGTTGGCATTCACTTTGCTGTTTTTTAATGCTAGAACCCTTCTAAGCATGGCATTGATAAGTAAATTTAAATATGTTAAGGCTTTGGGGACGTTTGGGGATGAAATGGGGTGGCGCAAATGGTGGACTTAGTCATTTCTTTTTTTGCATGGTGCAGAACTCAAATTTATATATGTTAAGGCCCAAAACTGCACTATTTGTTCATTTTCACAAGGATTTGACATCCTCTGAAGACGTTTGGCGCTAAATATTGGGTGGTGCTCAACTTATTCATTTTTTATGCCTTTGAAGCCATGGGGGGCCATGTATGCTTCACTTGTTCAATCAAACTCTACCCAATTTACATCATTAATGATTACTTCACTACCATCTTACACTCATTAAACATTATCCTCGAGCGGCCTTCGGGCATTGATAAGTGGTGACCTTCCAAGTAAAAATAATATTATATCTTTCCTCTTTGGTTTTCATACATAAAGTAAATTTCACAGTGTATAAGGCTTATTTGATACTGGAGATATTGATAATCGTACCCTATTTCCAAAGGAGGGGAGATACAATATATGAGAAATATTTGGAATCAAGTCTCCCCTTGCTGTTATTTCAGATCATTTGAAACCAAAACAGCCAGTTTTAGTCTTCCGTTTATCATGGCTGCTAAAAATTAGATATTGGTTTTGAAAAAAGACAAATTATTCCTACATATAATAAAAGAGGCGCAGTTTTTTTCCCTCTGGAAAAAAAATACCGTAGGTTTACAAAAACATATGCCACATACAAATTTCTTATGTCTATCCTATTAGTCACTCTCTTATGTAACTTTATAAATACTTTTCTGACGCATCCAGGTGTTCAAATAAAACCCTACATTCCTTCCGAGGAGCTACACGAGCACTATCGCATTAACCTACAAAGGAAGTTGTCCCGATTGTCCCCCTATCGCTGAAGTCCTGTTACTGATTCCCACGAACACCACAGGAATTTATACACATTTCTTTTTACATTTTCACCCCAAACAAGGCACATTGCCACTTTGATGTAGGGGGCTACTATCTGTGGCAACAACTAATAGGGTACTATGCTGGGATTTAGGCAGCAAGATGTCGGTTCACATTACACTTGAACTTCTGTCTGTCAGTACAGTTGGGGAAGAAGTGGCCTGGAATGGAATTCCAGAGTTTAGCGGTTCTGGGGAAGAAACTACTGGAATAGAAAGATCTTTTACATCTATTGATCTCTACTGTGTGGGGGTGGGATTTAGCTGCCTGTCGGGTTTGTCGAGGGTGTCTACGTCGTGGGCGCACAAGTATCTGTAGTTCGTCAGAGCATTCGCCATTAAAATACTTGTAGAACAGGCATAGGGATGCAACATTACGTCGATGGGACAGAGGCTGAAGCTTAGATGCCAGTCCAGGGCCTATCAGATTTGCAGCTCTCTTTTGAACCTTGTCTAGGAGCGAGAGACTAGTAGCAGATGCACCAGCCCAAATGTGACAGCAATACTCCATACACGGGCGAATGATGGCCTTATACTTTCAGGTGTTAGTAGTTTGCTAGCACGGTAGAGAGAGCCTACCTTCTTTGCAGCGGCCCTGGCAATGTTTTCAATATAATTGCTCCAACTCATGTTTCCTGTGAACGTTAGGCCAAGCAGTTTGAAAGATGTACTCTCAGATAAAGAGTCACTGGCCATTGCTATTGGTGGCAGAGAAGGTTTCTTGTAATTATTGAAGGAAACCAGTTTAGTCTTGGCAGCATTGAATGTGACCATCCATTTATGCCCCCATTCCACTACAGATTGGAGGTCATCCTCTAGTGTTTTTGCCATTTCTTTAGATATATGTTCACTTGTTTTCCTGCCATGCCTGTTATAGAATGTGGTGTCATCAGCATATATACCAATCTCAGAGGCAATTTAGTCGGGGAGATCATTAATGAATATTAGGAACAAGAGAGCTCCAAGGATAGACTCCCCGAGGGACTCCCGCATTTATGAAATGGTTTAGATGTACGACCGTCGAGGACAACCTGTATTATTCTCTTATCTAAGAAGGATTTAATTATGTTAAGTATTCTACCAGTGATACCGTATGATCCAATTTTCCTGAGGAGACCCTCATGCCATACCCTGTCAAAAGACTTAAAGACTTAGATATATCTAGAGCTACCGCTCTACCCTCCCCCGCTTTGTCTAGTGAATGGTATATACGTTCAGTGATTACAGTGAGGATGTCTGCTGTGGAACTGGCTTGCCTAAATCCATATTGTTTGTCACTCAGAAGTTTAGCATCTGTAAGGTGATGGACTAGGGCATGGTTAATTAAGGTCTCAAATATTTTGGCGAAATGTGGGAGGAGGCTAATGGGGTGATACTTAGATGGGTCAGTTCTTTCACCAAAATTCTTGAATACTGGTACTACAGAAGCAGTTTTCCAACAGTCTGGAAAGCAAGATTCATTAAGGCATTTGTTGTAGAGTTTGGAGAGAACTGGAGCTACTTCGGCTGAGCACTTTTTAATAGCATAGCTGGGATGAGATCGGGTCAACATGCTTTTGAATTGTCAAGGTTTTTTACGATAGCATGCACCTAAACAGGAGTGATTTTTAAATCGTCTGGCGTGGCGTCTGTCCACAAAGGAAAGTCAGGCAGGCAGGGGGTGATTGGAAGGGTCCAGTGTGGCAAACCGCTGGCAAGCATGTTAGCCTTGTCGGTTGCTGAACAAACAACCTCATGATTGTTGGCTAGTGGGGAAATTGTTGATTACCCATTATTTACTACACTGTTGGAGATTTTCCAGAAGTCACGCGTTCCTAATTTTTGTGCTTCTATGCGTTTTTTAGTGGTTTCAGTAAATTCTCTCTTAGCTGTCGCTATTTCTTTCTTAACGTTACTTCTAGATTCTATATACTTCTGTCTGTTTGAACTGAACTTATGTCGGTTAAATCAGTTGAGCAAGTAGAAGTAAACCATTGGGGAGAGTGGGGCTTGCTATAAAATTTCAGCATGGGAACATGTGTTTAATTGCCGTTTTGAACCATTCAGTCGTCTCATTTGCGCACAGTTCATCAGGAAGAGAAAAAATATTTCCCCATGGGGAATCTCTGATAAGATCTCTGATGGCTACCCAGTCAGCCTTTTTATAATATCTCGTTGTTTTGAGCACTGGCTCTTCAATCTTGGGTCTAGAGTTTAGGGCGATTTCGATGGTTTGGATATTGTGGTTACACCCTTCGTAACTGATTCATAAACTAATATCCCAGACGTTAAATTCCTGTCTGCCGATTGGAAAAATAATACATTCTCCCTCATAACATTTCAGCTATTCTGATTGGTTTAGAAAAGATCTATCCCTTATTCCAGATTACAATTTTGTTATCTAAAATAAACATGCAAGCTGTTAATCAACATGCCATCTACTGATATAGGAAGACGGCGTTTTTACATTAAATAAAGCGATTACTGAAGAGCACGAAGCCATTTGCTTCTCACTCCCGTCCCTTCTCTCTAGACCTCCCTCTTTCTCTCTTTTCTCTAAATGTGTTTAGATGGAGAGAGAGACTGAGACATATCAGAGCTAGTTATATCTGTTGTGTTTACATTCGACCACTGTACCGAAACAAGAGAGAGAGAGGGCGAGAGCGAGCGAGCGATAAAGAGAGAGAGAGAGAGAAAGAGAGAGAGAGAGAGAGAAAAATTATCGTAACGGCAGAGAAAGGTTGAGAGAATCATCGTCACAGATTAACCTCATAACATTACTGCGTCCAGTTATTTGGTTTAAGTTGAAAAAAAAAAGACTTTATTTCGATGCGATCGTGGTGGAGCAGTCGATATCAGATATTTTTTTTACATTTTTTCTCAGTTATTTTTGTATCGAATTTTAACAGTGTTATTAGTTTTTTCCGCTTCTTTTGGTATCGAAATGAAACGATAAACCTTCCTTTCTTATTGGGCTGTTTTCTCTTAGTTGTTTTTGGGGTTTATTTTTATTTTTTTATTTTGGTTTTATTTTATATTTGTTATGGTGGTAAGTGAACTATTTATAAAGCAAGTACTGCAATAATTAATAAAATAATAATAATTGATAAATAGACGAAAGAATTTTCGTTTCATTTCCTTAGGATAGGAGTCCATGTTTTCGTTCTTATATAAATTACTGCTTCTTAATAGAACTTTCAGACGAATTATTTTTTAGTCGCGTAGGTCACTAAGTAACCAATCAACATTAACACAGATTAAATGTGATTTTTTCCACCTCTTTCCACCCGGGCTTCCGATGCCGTACTTACCAAGAGGAGTTGGGTGTGTATATTCCGAAACCCATCGTAACATGAGGAGGTTGGTACTTGAGCAGCAGCAGCAGCAGCAGCAACAACAGCAACAACAACAACAACAACAACAACAAACGTACTTTACTTTTTTTTCGAGGGAGGGCACGCTTCCATCGGGCAATACCGATTAGCAGGTCTTGTAAATTAATAATTGTTTGTTACTTTTTTAATTCGGGTATTATAAAATCTATTGCGCAATATTGTCTTTTTTCAGAGACACTTGTTTAGTCTATGAAATTAAATGTGCCTATTTTAGACGGACCGATTTGCTTTTGAACAAGTTGTAATCTATTTCTTAACTGCTAGTGGAAACTAATTGATTTCTTCTTTCTTTTCTTTTTATTTCTTTACACTCACATTAAAAAGACAAATAAATTTTTTTTTATCAAAATTACCAATATATATATATATATATATATATATATATATATATATATATATATATATATATATATATATATATATATATTTAAAAGGAGAATATTTTTCCGTGCTTACAACAATGATTTAAATGTTGTTTAGTATTTGAAATTAATGTTTCAAATATTTTAAGTAGCAATACCTACTGACAAAGCCACTTACAATAGAATCCTGGGATTCAGCATTACGATTAGTAACAAAATACAGTACAGTATGTTATATACATGTATATTATCAAATAATATTATAAATAACATCGTAAGGAGGAAAAAATACCGTAAACATGGTCCGGAAAAACATCGTATTCAACATGGTAACCTGGAAAAACGTATCCTCGGATTACCGTATTCCGGGGTTCTACTCTAGTATGAAATCAAAACCGTCTTTGTAATTGAGTTCAAATCCCTCGACCAGTAGTAATTATCACTTCCTACACCGATGATTGCAATAACATGAAACACATGTGTCTGTAGATATAAAAGTAATTATTAATACTTATTATTTTAGGCTTCTTTAATATTATTAGAGTTGTGCCTTGTTTGAGAAATAAAACAAAAATGCGGTCAATTATCGGCATTTAATGTTCACAACTTCCGGTCGTTAGAACACTTTCTGACTTCTTTAGTTTTATGCCTGCATTTTGCATTTATAGGTTTTTAATTTCTCTTATTTCTTGTATAGATTAATACAAGTCAAGGAATAACGTCGCAGCAAACGAAGTCAAAGTGGCGTTGTAACTGGCTTCGTATCCCTCGACCAGCAATAATTATGACTTCTGGCACCGATGATTGTGAAAGCATGAAACGCTACTAGTTATAAAAATAGCACGCACACACATGCATATATACATGTACTAATCGGCTTTGTATATGTGTGTGTTCAAAAAATAAAAAAATAAATCGGTACCGTCGGTTTCAAATCCAAAACAAAAGGGATAAACTATGTCGGACTCTTTTAGTTTTTCTAACAGATATAAACAGAAGCTGACGAGAGTCCATAATAGGCGATGAAATATTGGTACCTTTTATTTTGGATTCCAAACCGATAGTACCAATATTGTTCTGATCTTCTGTAACACCTATATAAATAAATATTACGTTTTATTTTATTTATTTATTTTTTTTAGAAATTTCTGGTAATCGAGCACTCTGGCAGGGTTCTCTCTCTCATTAACCTTATTGGTATATACAATATTTTTGTTCATAGTTTGACTATTCTGTAGTTTAATGTCGAAATGCAATACTCATTTTCGGGTATTCGTCTGAAACGGATTCTGTTTATCTAGTGCTGGTGGAAAGAGAGGATGTGTGCATTTACTTATTTGAATTTTGTAGATCCGGCTGGATTTAACTCCGGTTATTCTGATCCCAGTATTTCTTTCGCTAACGATTACGCCATCAGAACCTTCCGTTCCCCTGCTTATGTGTGTATGTATATTCTATGTGTGTTTGTGCGCACTTAAGACGCATGACCCAGTGAAAATGCTAAACATATGATTAAACACATCACCAGAAATAATTCTTCTTCCGCTTCTATCGCCTGCCCCGTCTTTCTTCCGTCCCCATCTCTCTCTCTCTCTCTCTCTCTCTCTCTCAATTATATTCAGTGTCATGCAGTCGAACAGGAAGTAAAAAGAGGGTCATAGAGATTAGTAAGTAACACTTTCTAGGGGGTGGAGCGGTAAAAGATATAGATATGAAAGCGGATAAATGCCGTGTCCCTGCTTCATGTCGAAAGTAGTTCGATTACATCATGTTCCAATGCTAATAGCTAACACTTGTCTCCATAGAATTCTTTAAATATCCAAGTGATATACTTTCAGTCGAGAAATCAAGCGTATAACCTATGTATAAACATATGTGTGTATAGCTGTACACGTGTCCATAAGTATAATATGAATATGCTGGCTCTGGTACTCTTCAGAAGACTGGTTCGAATTAATTAAAAATTTAACAAGTTTGAAGGACATACTTTCAAATACATGCAAGCAGTCCAATAATCTCGTATTTGTATAAACAAAAACAAAATAGACGAAAGAAAATTTTCCGTAGCAGACGATTAAATCTTTAAACTTAATTCCCTGTAAGATATCTCTATACATAATAAGGTGATAACGTTTTCCCCCAAACTATCGACACTATAGGCAGCTAAAGAGGACACTCCTATACATATATTTAGAACTCATCCCACAAACCTAATACTGCACATTTCATCACCGTTTAAAAATATTATAATTGTTCTCTATATACCTCATGCTGACAGCTACATAGACCACATAAGTAGTAGGGAATTCTTTAAATTTAATTCTTCCACAAACCCGAATTTACCGTTTCTTTTTTCAAAGTTATACTTAACCACCTGCCACTGGCAAATTATTCCCCTCTGTTAAATGCATTAGTTTCATACATATTACGTTGGCCTAGAAAATAAGCTAGAAAATAACGACCGCTCCCTTTAAGTCTTAGTTTAACAGAATCGCTAAATAGCCGGCAATCACCGTTTGGGCAAACACCTTAATGTTATAACAAGTCGCTCTTACGATTAACAGTTTGCATTTCTGAACGCGGCAAAAATCTTTCTCCAAAACAAAACTGATTCTTACAGATCGCATTGTAAGTTTCCGACAATTCTGTTATTTTTTTCTCACCATAAGAACCTTTTCATATTAATTATTCAGGCTACACATCAGAAAACAAGATCCCAAATTATTGAAGAAAATTAATGTTGTGGCGGAACTACCTTATGCTAACTACTAATAGACTATTTCAATCTCAATAGATACCGGAAGACTAAGTCGAAGGCGTTAGTCGATATCCGGTGAATCAACCCGTGTCGTTCGTCGGCTACGCGAACAACACACCTATTGAATGCTTTTCAATACATGTTGTTACTTTATTTGACGTTCTAGTTAACTTTGCAACACTTAACAGAGCTGCAACAGTAATGACGTCAGATTCTGAACTTACAGAGATCACCCGAATTTTAAATACCCACAACAGTCAAAAGAACTCTCGAGGAAAAGCTGAATTAAACATAGCAAGTGTTCAGAAAACACTGATGAAAGGGGAAAATAGAAACTTACGAAAACCACATAAAGTGAATGGACATAAAAGCTTGAAGTACAAACTTGAGGAGAGTAAGAATATTTTCATATTTTTCCTTCTCTTTGCTTGACACTGTCACTATATCTTGGCGGCCTCGTAAATACAAAAGAAAAGTATGAATTATTCGTGTTTCTTCTCACGTCATTAAATAAATGTGTCAGCGAACTTTATTTTTTGCTTATTAAAAAAGTACTTACGGTTTTAGTTTTGTCCCTTCGGTCAACATTTTTGTGTACTATGAAAAGAAATTTAAATTTACTTGGAAGAAATATTGAATATTTCTTGCGACATATATGTTTTCTCTTCTATGAAAAAGGCATTCTCTTGAAATTCAAACTATGCCCAACGTTCATTTGCAAAGTTATGGAAGGAAATAAATTATTTTTCCTTCCCCCCCCCCGGTTTTTCTAAAAAAAAAAAATTGGTTACCCATCATACAAAAATGGACGCCCTACAAAGTAAATTGCAATAATTATTAAAACTGCAAATTGAACAACAAAAACATCAAAAACAATTATTTAAACACCAGAAGTGCTCAGATGAAAGACAACAAGAACAACAAATAAAGCTAGAAGCCCATTAATATGAAAATCAACAGCACATAAAAGAACTGTAAATAATGAAGAAGTGTTGCGAAAATATATAACTATGAAAATTCATGATACAGAAATCAACTCGTTCGGGTTCAGACTTTTCGAAAGTAAATTTAAATGCGTAGAAGAAATTTAATAAACCCACAATGCTGAGCACACACACAACAGAAAATGCCGTTAATGGTACGCAAATTAACTTCAAAGTTTTCGCGAACGTCACATTATTGGGAAAGACGAAAAAAATTAAAAGCTTATGCATTAAGGAACACCACTAATCTACTGGGCTCGGACTGGATTCATGAATTTAAATTATGGAACCAACAACTTAATAACTTTGCAAAACGAAAGTAAAAAGTACAAAAGACGCCCATACGTTGAAAAACAAATTAAAAAGAAACTTGAAAAGCCAATCAGAAAACGCAACAACCGGATACTGTTGTAGACCGAACCAAATAGCTCTCCCATAACGAGAAAAGCGCCTGACTACAAAGCAAGAGATACTGAGTCTCCCCAAATCACACTAGAACCACGACGTTCTGGCAGGAAAAGTAAAATCACCACACCGCTTATAGTTTGCACAAAGAGGAAAGAAAAATACTGACCGTCTAGAGTCATCAGCTTAGGAGAGTGGGTGTTGTAGCGGAACTAACCTATGTTACTTACTGTCACGTATACCTCCTCCGTTTGGGCGCACGTGTTGCAAGAGTAAAAAATGGAAAAGGATATAAAAACAACAAAAAAAGGGAATAAAAGATTCTTTTAAGAGGGTGTTCTTTCTTGAAATATTTATTTCATGCGAACAAGTTTTCCGCCTAAGGATATGACTCGTGCTAACGTCCAATTAAGCTGCAAATTTCTTTGTCGAAACAAAGAAACGTGGATTGATTTTTATCAGACAAACGGGATGCAAAAGTTGAAAATTGTTGAACACAAGGAATGCAAGAAATAACGAAGATAACACAATTCAAATAATATAAAATACATTTATTAACAGATGGAGGAAACAATTAAAGAAAAGAAAATATTCAATTACGGGATTTTCTAGCTGTTACGAACTGAGCAAAAATACTGAAATGAAAGAAGCAAATAATATTGTAACTGGAAATTGTGTGATGACACAGAAGAAGTGATGTTCAGTCTGAGATAGAGAAATGAGAATAGCTCCAACATCAACTCACAGTTTTTCTTTTTCTTAGATCTTGTTCATAACGTATCCAGTGGAAAGTCTTTTATAGAGAAAATAACAACTTCAAACATCAACTCACAGTTTTTCTTTTTCTTATATCTTGTTCATAACGTATCCAGTGGAAAGTCTTTTATAGAGAAAATAACTTCAAACATCAACTCAGTTTTTTCCTTTGTTGTTTTATGATATTCTTTTCGCAACGTATTTGTCGTTTTCAGCTTCCAGTATATTCATGTTTTTCCTGTGTCTCCGTTCCCACGCAGGGAGTAACGTCATGCTTGCGTCGAGCGGCGGAGAAAATGAAACAAAACCCTACTAGAAATAGGGGAAAGAGGCGGGTTTGCCTTCTCCAATTTTCTCTGCTTCGCATTTCAATCTTGTTGTGGTGGCACCCACTCATTTACATATGTGGATAATATTACACATAAATAGCAAGACTCGGTTAGTCTGAGTGTGTGTTAACCAGAAGCTACCGAAGGCCGAGCCGAGAGCAGATATGTTCTCCAGCCAAGACTCTCTTACTTGACAACCATTATGTAAATATACTTTAAATATACTTTTCCTAATACACTTCTTATTGATCTACCTTTGTTTGTTTAGTCTTCATTTGTATTGCGTTATACGTTATTTGGTTCAACATGCAAACATAACGGTTGGCGACGAAGATGAACGTCCAACATAACAAATCTAAAAACAGATTTGATGAAATTCTTTTTCCCTTTTTCGTGGCTGACGAAATATTTCCAATAGCTGAATCCATGGCTTTTATGACCGTATCACAGTGTAGGATCGTTCCGATCCTACACTTCAATTTTTCTGGCGTCGCTTAGTGGTGGAGCAATCCATTATGACTGAGGCAATTTTCAGATTAATTCATATCCAGCGTGCCCGTCTATGGTGAGCTTGATTATTCCAACTAAAAAAAACAAAAACAAAACAAAAACGATCCTGTGTCCAACTCTGCCCTCGCAGGGAGGCAAGTATATAGGAAATAGATATTGTTGCACGCTTTCGTTCCTTCAAACCGACTTTAGTAGCAGGATTAAAACAGAATAACTTAGTGGGCCTTTACTTAATTCAAACAAATATAAACATTCGTTCTACTACTAACACAACTAAGGAAAAAATATCTAATGTTGAGATGGCTGTCTGTGATACTACTAATAGATTATTGCCATAAAGTTACAGTAACCACCTTAAAGCATACCAATGGAAGACGACACTGATCCTTCTATTAAAATATGGTACAATATTACTGTCGGGTTTGTGTTAATTCAGAATGTATCTATGTCACAATTTCTACATCAGTCTCCGACGAAGATATCTTGTGAACCAACATAAACCAGAGTATTTAGATAAATGTTTTTATAGAATTGAAATATGCCAGAAGTCCCTACACATGCTTTCAAGATATAAATTTAAAAAAAATGATACTTAAATTTTGTATATAATTTATATAATACAAAAAGTCTGTAATTTAAACGAGGTTTCGCTAATAGCAATAAAGAGTGGAACGATAAAATTGTCGCCCTAATGAAAACAAAACTTATGCTTTATTTTAAAACTTTTATTGAAAACATCAATTCAGGTAACTTAATTCTGTAGTAGAACTGACGTCTATTTAATGTAGCAGTCTTCAGCCTCAATCACCAAATCGTTTGATATCGTTTATTCCCCGGGGATCTGGTTGCGTTCCAAGGACGTTTCTCAACCAGATAACACTCTCGGGAAACGATAGTGTTATATTGTTGCTGTTAATCCAGGATTGTTCCTCGCTTAGGAATAAGCACGACCCTACGGAACAAATCCATGGACACAATACCAAAAATCAGCCACTAGACCAATCAAAATCCACGGACACAACCCAAGAAATTTACATAAATGCAACAGCGGACAACCACTTAACGAAAACAACCAAGTAAAAAAAAAATTATAAAGATAACCATTCGACAAATAAAAATCCACGGAAAAAAGACAAAGTAAGAACTCAACGCAAAAACTCAACTTAAAAACAATCACTTCAACCCAACATCTACAGAGGAAAAGGAAGACACCAGAACATCCAGAAAAGCTAAGGTAGGTGACTATTTCTTCTGCTCTTTTTGTTACTCTGCAAATCTTTTGGAAATAATAATTTGTAAAAATTATTTTGTGAATAGAGCTTTTGTTTAAACGTCGGCTATTTAAAAAATATACATTTGGACAAAATGATTAACACTAATATTCCTCAAAGGTGGATCAAAGATCCCAATCTTTACTGAAAAACCGTTCGGTTTTCGGCCATTGCTTGCAGCTATGAAAAAGAAAGAGCGGGTCTACCAGCTAACAGATCCAGAGCTAGTAAACCTGACATCATTTTACAGACGGACTAGCATCGAAAATGATCGGAGAATTTCTCGATGGTTATCCGAACTGCACCAGTAAGAATCTGCTCGATCAAATAGCAGCCGAGTACGGCGAGTTTACAAATACTGCCGACGCTGCTTGGGTTTTAATAAGAATAAAGCAAGATTGAGAAGAGGTACTCGCAAATTTAGCAATTAGGCTTTCTTAAATGATAGCGTTAACAGGTATTAGGGACCAAGGGGAAGCCCAACTAGATTTAGGGTACCTAAAACCAAACCATACAGCAGCTGTAATGCTGTAAGATATAAGTTTGTGGGTATGCTTCGGCAAGAACGCAGCGAGGGCGTTTGAGCCATAACAGATTAGAACGAAAATGCCAATGGTCACCTGAGGAAAAATTAAATAACTTCACTTGAGGAAAAAGAAAGGCCAGGTTACACTCCAAACCCACTCATCACCGACCGCCACAGAGGTCAAACACACGGATATACAACCATGTCAAACCCTCAAAGAAAAGAATAACTCTGGGAAGAATAAACACCAGAGGTCATGGATGTCCAGAAAGCGGTGAGAGTAGACGTGGATGGGCCCACCAAAGAAATAAATCGGTCAAGGAGACTCGGGAAAATAGAGAGACCCAAAGAGATAAACGCCTAAACCAGGCCTTCGGAATGAAATATATAGTTAAAATAAGGGGTAGACCGATAGAGGCACTGATCGATACCGGATCTGAAGTCTCGCGCCTCAAAACATCAGTTTCTGAGGAGTTAAAAAAGCATAAAGGAGAGTTGAGGGATTCCAACCTAGGAGATACTCTCGGAAACGGGCAAGATGGCACTAAAATGCATGACCCATTTGCTTATTAAAATGAAGAAGGCGAATACTTCGTCAAGGTTTTATATCGCCTAAGACTTAGATCGGGAGTTGATATTAGGTGCAGACTGATTGCAACGGAACCGGCCTAAGTAACCTGTCACCCTAGCCAACTAACGGTAAGAGGGGTGAACATCCCACTTGGTAATGATACGAATGGTAGAGTAAAGTAACCGTCATGCACTACATCGACTATGCTGTTAGAGCAGATACTAACAAACATATAAAGAATCCAACCCGTCAGCATCGGACTTCAGTCCAAGAAGGGAAACCTGTAATAGAGACAATTAACGTATACCCCCTGTTATCCACGACCCAGGTATATGTGAACCATAAAAGCCTAAGAAAAGTTATCTGCTTTTCACCGGACTTTTCCTTGCGGGAAAAGAAGAGGCTTTCAATGATAAACTCCTTTACACAAAAATCCAAGCACTCTCAAACTCGTAAAAAATATCTGGATAACCCACAACCTAGAGAATTTTCGAATTTAAACCTGTCCAACATTATAAGTAGTAGCCGACTACAAAACAACCAACTTTTGAAAACGGCAAACACATTTGAAAAAAAAAAACGAACAAATATATACACAGGAGCAAAGAGAAATTGTCACCAACACGCACACACACACACACACACACACACACACACACACACACACACACACACACACACACACACACACACAAAGAGAAATGTTGAAAAATTCAAAAGAAGTAAAACTTCCAAAAAGTCACTAGAATCGAATGACTAAAAAGAAAATAATAATAATAATAATAATAATAATAATAATAATAATAATAATAATAATAATAATAATAATAATATCAGACTTAGATCGGAAGTTGATATTAGGTGCATACTGGTTGCAACGGAACCGGGTCCAAGTAACCTTTCACCCCCCCAAAGGAGGGGGACGAAATG
Organism: Euprymna scolopes; assembly: GCF_053919585.1. Classification (NCBI taxonomy): domain Eukaryota; kingdom Metazoa; phylum Mollusca; class Cephalopoda; order Sepiida; family Sepiolidae; genus Euprymna; species Euprymna scolopes. The sequence goes on along the minus strand of NC_136482.1, from coordinate 129,496,292 downwards.
AGACACAATGAAGAGCGCCCCTTTTGAGAGAGCTGGGAGCTTCTTCATTAATAGACCTTATGCCTAACTTGTGACTGTGCTCGCGTGAAGGCAAAAGGAAATTCGTCATTATTGAAATGAAAACGAGACGGCTTCAGTAAATGTTAACATATATAACTCATGTATGATTCGACCAAAGAGTAACAGTTGTTTATAATATTCGACCAAAACAATCTAAATTCAAAGGGTCAAACGCAAAAGAACTCCTAATCGAGGCACACAAAAAATAAAAAATAAATAAGAATATCTCTCTCTTTCCCGCTCTCTCTTTCTCTATTTCTATCTCTCACCCTCTTCTTTCTCTTTCAATGAAGAAAGAGAGAATTAAATATAATTGTATTGTTTTAAAACAGTTGAAGCTTAGATTTTGCACGCGCCAGGCATAGTGGTTTGCTGCGCACGCAATAGGTGGACTAAATATGCTCCGTCATTGTTAAATGTTTAATAAATTATCTATATTTTTATAAAAATGCATTTGTTTGCTATTTTTGTACAAGCATTAAATATTAGTATGCGGTTCCTGCTGCTGATGGAAATGCTGCCTGTGACGATGCAATAAAGACTAGAGAAGCGACCCATGCCAGCCGGTTATAGCCGACGACATCTCAACTCGTTGCGTTGAAGTTTCCATGTGCCTATCGTTTGATATCGTTTATTCCCTGGGTAGATGGTTGCGTCCCCAGGATGTTTCTCAACCAAGTAACTTTCCCCGGGGAACACTAGTGTCATACCACCTCGATACGTGTTCGGAACGGGGAGCACACCTTATCCACAAGCACCGGTCGAAGTTCGGCGAATAGTGGCGACCAGGTTTATTTTGGGATTGTGCGAGGTCATATTGGTGATGTTCTCGACGTATTACCAAACGGAGTAGTCCAGCGGATTAAGACCGAGGGAGGCGAGGGGGCAGTGAGAGAAGAGTACAAAGTCGTAGCACTCCTTCTGAAGCTACACCTGGGTTACTTTGTACTTGTGGGCTGACGCCGATTCCTGCTGGCACACTCAGGATCTGCCGGCAGCCACTCGATTGCACCAGGAGCTCACAATGCTCTACAGTATATCCAAGTATACTTTGGTGTCAACTTTCAAGCCCATTTCAAAGATGTGTGGTGGCCTAATATGGCTCTCACTGGAGACCACAGCAAAGACCATAACCGTGACCGGAAACTTCATTGAGCTGTACTCTAAAGCGTTGAACTACCCGGATTTGCATTTTTTAGTTGCTAGCAATGGTCCTGTTGTCATAACTTAGATTAGTAAAGAGTATCTCCGATCTCGCTTGTTGAACATTGTGTCACTTTCAGACATGAGAGAAGGCTCCTATAGCTCTTAGGATTTGTACACAATTGGTCAACTAATAGATTGTCTGCAACAAAAAAGAAAACCTGGTTTTCATCAAACGGAAATGGAATCATGTCATCATTTCTGGAGTGAAACTTTTATCGTTCTAACCTTTATATTTTACACAAAATGAAACACCAGATTTTATTTGACATATAATCGAATATGAACGTTTAGTTTGCATTGCATTGGACATCAAACTTATTCGACAGAATTTAGCATGAGGTTTTACTTGACATGGAACTGAATATGAGGGTTTATTTGGCATAGAACGGGATTCTATATTGGATATTAAAGTTTATTTTGCATTAAATTGATATAAAATCTAACGCAATGTTTATTTGACATGAAATTTGATATACAATTTGTTCGGCATAGAATGAAGCATCCCATTTTATCTGATAAAGAATTGAACATAGAATTTTATATGTCATATGAGTGAACATATTTATTTTATATTGCTAAACATTGCTTAAACCAATGCATCTTTATTTTACATTGATCCAAAATTAAATTTGACATAAAATTGAACACGAAAGTTTATGTAGATAGAAGAAAAAACACACACAATGTTTATTTTATATATTTACAAATGATAACGTTTTAATTTATATCAGTTTGAACAAAACATGTTTATTTTACATTGATTTAATTATAAAAAAAATATTTTAGATAGACTTGAACATAAAAGTATATTTTGCATAAACTTTAACATGAAAGTATATTTTGCATAGATTTGAAGATAACATTTTATTTTACTTAATATTCAACATAAAAGGCAGGAATGTTTTAATATTTATTCTTGTAAATGTTCGGCGACAATGTTATTGCAAGTGTTTCCCTTCAATACATCGTCTAATGGAGGCAGCCATTTTCTATTATATGCCCGGCCGATTCCATCTGGACGGTTGCGATATAAACCCAGATTTAGTTTCCTAAAACACGCTTTCAAGTTTTCTTCCGTTCTCCACATTTGCAGTGAAAGTGAATGCTCTTCGTGTCGAATTTGGTTATATGCGAGTTGAATACACAAATCCGTAGGGTAGCTTTTAAAAAATGTTTGAAATCAGCGAAGATAATGTTGTGTCTGCACAAATAATTAACAATAACACGAAAGTAAAGGTATACAATAATATATTAGGAAGAAAAGTTATATATATATTTACATGTATTCAGGTATACATCAGTTGGAGATATTCCGGCAGGTGGCGTGTTGCATGTCTTACTGGATGGAGCATAAGCGTCTTGCCTATTTGACGGTCGTTGCCGGACTCCCCCGGTATTGGTAATTGATACCTTTATATATCGCACTCACCCGCCTATGTTATTTAGTAGGCATCTCCACAACAGGTAACTTAGTTGAGTCTAAATAGAAATTGTTATTTTGATGTATTGTTTAAACTTGGATTAACAGCAAACATAAGCCTGTTTAAAGTATGTTATAACCTTGCATGTAATAATCAAGGCGAACCCAGTAGTATGATAGACAAAGAAGTGCAAGTACACGCCGTGGTTCTGGGGCCATAATATCAGAGATGATTACCAAATAACGTATTAGAAGTAAGAAGATTATAGTCTCTGTGTAAATCCCTTATTACAGAAATACGTATATCAACTTACCCCTGACAAAGCCATAAATACAATGTAAAATAAAATAATAAAAAATGTTATTGTAGAATTGAATTTTTCGGAATTATTTTTGGAAGAAAAATGTGTCACTCGTTTTAATAGTACCACTCTCCCGCTTTCGTAGATCTTCAACTGCTTGAGTTTAAAAAAATATCACTCATTTTAATAGTACCACTCTCCTGCTTTCGTAGCTCTTAAACTGTTTGAGTTAAAAAATATCATTCGTTTTAATAGTACCACTCTCCTGCTTTCGTAGCTCTTGCACTGTCTGAGTTACAAAAATGTGTCACTCGTTTTAATAGTACCGCTCTCCCGCTTTTGTAGCTCTTCAACTATCTGAGTTAAAAAATATTATTTGTTTTAATAGTACCACTCTCCCGCTTTCGTAGCTCTTCAACTGTCTGAGTTACAAAAATGTGTCACTCGTTTTAATAGTACCACTCTCCTGCTTTCGTAGCTCTTCAACTGTCTGAGTTACAAAAAATATGTCACTCGTTTTAATAGTACCACTCTCCTGCTTTCGTAGCTCTTCAACTGTCAGAGTTACAAAAATGTGTCACTCATTTTAATAGCACCACTCTCCTGTTTTCGTAGATCTTCAACTGTCTGAGTTAAAAAAATGTGTAACTCGTTTTAATAGTACCACCCTCCCGCTTTCGTAGCTCTTCAACTGTCTTAATTACAAAAATGTGTCACTCGTTTTAATAGTACCACTCTCCTGCTTTCGTAGATCTTCAACTGTCTGAGTTACAAAAATGTGTCACTCGTTTTAATAGTACCACTCTCCTGCTTTCGTAGCTCTTCAACTGTCTGAGTTACAAAAAATGTGTCACTCGTTTTAATAGTACCTCTCTCCTGCTTTCGTAGCTCTTAAACTATCTGAGTAAAAAAAAATATCGCTCGTTTTAATAGTACCATTCTCCTGCTTTCGTAGCTCTTCAACTATCTGAGTTTAAAAAAAATATCACTCATTTTAATAGTACCACTTTCCTGCTTTCGTAGCTCTTCAACTGTCTGAGTTCAAAAAATGTGTCACTCGTTTTAATAGTACCACTCTCCCGCTTTCGTAGCTCTTCAACTATCTGAGTTAAAAAATATTACTTGTTTTAATAGTACCACTCTCCCGCTTTCGTAGCTGTTAAACTGTCTGAGTTACAAAAATGTGTCACTCGTTTTAATAGTACCACTCTCCCGCTTTCGTAGCTCTTCAACTGCCTGAGTTCAAAAAATGTGTCACTCGTTTTAATAGTACCACTCTCCCGCTTTCGTAGCTCTTCAACTATCTGAGTTAAAAAATATTACTTGTTTTAATAGTATCACTCTCCTGCTTTCGTAGCTCTTAAACTGTCTGAGTTACAAAAATGTGTCACTCGTTTTAATAGTACCACTCTCCTGCTTTCGTAGCTCTTCAACTGTCTGAGTTCAAAAAATGTGTCACTCGTTTTAATAGTACCGCTCTCCCACTTTCTTAGCTCTTCAACTATCTGAGTTAAAAAATATTACTTGTTTTAATAGTACCACTCTCCTGCTTTCGTAGCTCTTCAACTGTCTGAGTTACAAAAATGTGTCACTCGTTTTAATAGTACCACTCTCCCGCTTTCGTAGCTCTTCAACTATCTGAGTTAAAAAATATCGCTCGTTTTAATAGTACCATTCTCCTGCTTTCGTAGCTCTTCAACTGTCTGAGTTCAAAAAATGTGTCACTCGTTTTAATCGTACCACTCTCCCGCTTTCGTAGCTCTTCAACTATCTGAGTTAAAAAATATTACTTGTTTTAATAGTACCACTCTCCCGCTTTCGTAGCTCTTAAACTGTCTGAGTTACAAAAATGTGTCACTCGTTTTAATTGTACCACTCTCCCGCTTTCGTAGCTCTTCAACTGTCTTAGTTAAAAAAATGTGTCACTCGTTTTAATCGTACCACTCTCTCTCCCGCTTTCGTAGCTCTTCAACTATCTGAGTTAAAAAATATTACTTGTTTTAATAGTACCACTCTCCCGCTTTCGTAGCTCTTAAACTGTCTGAGTTACAAAAATGTGTCACTCGTTTTAATAGTACCACTCTCCCGCTTTCGTAGCTCTTCAACTGTCTGAGTTAAAAAAATGTGTCACTCGTTTTAATAGTACCACTCTCCCGCTTTCGTAGCTCTTCAACTGTCTTAATTACAAAAATGTGTCACTCGTTTTAATAGTACCACTCTCCCGCTTTCGTAGCTCTTCAACTATCTGAGTTAGAAAATATTACTTGTTTTAATAGTACCACTCTCCCGCTTTCGTAGCTCTTAAACTGTCTGAGTTACAAAAATGTGTCACTCGTTTTAATAGTACCACTCTCCTGCTTTCGTAGCTCTTCAACTGTCTGAGTTCAAAAAATGTGTCACTCGTTTTAATAGTACCGCTCTCCCGCTTTCTTAGCTCTTCAACTATCTGAGTTAAAAATGTGTCACTCGTTTTAATAGTACCACTCTCCCGCTTTCGTAGCTCTCCAACTATCTGAGTTAAAAAAATATCGCTCGTTTTAATAGTACCACTCTCCTGCTTTCGTAGCTCTTCAACTGTCAAAGTTACAAAAATGTGTCACTCGTGTTAATAGTACCACTCGCCTGCTTTTGTAGCTCTTCAACTGTCAAAGTTACAAAAATGTGTCACTCGTTTTAATAGTACCACTCGCCTGCTTTTGTAGCTCTTCAACTGTCAAAGTTACAAAAATGTGTCACTCGTTTTAATAGTACCAATCTCCTGCTTCCGTAGATCTTCTAGTGTCTGAGTTACAAAAATGTGTCACTCGTTTTAATAGTACCACTCGCCTGCTTTTGTAGCTCTTCAACTGTCAAAGTTACAAAAATGTGTCACTCGTTTTAATAGTACCACTCGCCTGCTTTTGTAGCTCTTCAACTGTCAAAGTTACAAAAATGTGTCACTCGTGTTAATAGTACCACTCGCCTGCTTTTGTAGCTCTTCAACTGTCAAAGTTACAAAAATGTGTCACTCGTTTTAATAGTACCAATCTCTTGCTTCCGTAGATCTTCTAGTGTCTGAGTTACAAAAATGTGTCACTCGTTTTAATAGTACCACTCTCCTGCTTTTGTAGATCTTCTACTGTCTGAGTTCAAAAAATGTGTCACTCGTTTTAATAGTACCACTCTCCCGCTTTCGTAGCTCTTCAACTGTCTGAGTTCAAAAAATATCGCTTATTTTTATCGTACCACTCTCCTGCTTTTGTAGCTCTTCAACTGTCTGAGTTAAAAAAATAAGAGGCTTTACTTTTGAAAAGAACCTCGTATATAGATGAGCTTGTTTGTCAACATACTTGTCATTCGGGTTAATGCGCATCTCAATTCAATGTTTCCATTTTCAAGGACTGTTTGAAAAAATTCTTTCGAACCAAGTAGTGGCACAGTGCTTTGCTCTTCTGTTTCATTAGAATAGATTCCGCCGAGTTTTTAAACAAGGAATTAGTCTGAGGAAGCAAACTCGGAAACATATGATGAGGAAGGAAACACGTCTGATCGAAATTCTTGAATGCCATCTTACGCAACTCTAGTAAAAATGCGCTGAATTTTTGTAATGATGAAACGAGACCCACTGAAGTTTATCTTTCCGTTCTTAAGAAAACTGTTCTTTATTTTCCTTACAAAGTTAGCATTCTTTGATTTTTACGTTATTCTATCAGCGTCACATCCTCTGAATTCCGAAGATATCACTTTTTATGGAAATATTTTAAATTTGAAACAGATAGGTTCCTAAGATCTACATGGATGCCATTAATTAGACTTTCTTTTTAGACTGGTAAAGTCCCATTTCATTTCCAGTAATAAATATCATCAATTTTGTTCGATAATGTTGAAGAGAGATCTCCTTGAAGATTCTGTTCATCTGATTGGAGTATTTCAAAAACCCATCGTGACGAAAACAGACTCAAAGAATTGAACTTGCCGACCCAATAAAAAATGTCAAGGGAATTAATTATCTAGTTGCAAGTTTGTTATATTTCGTCTATATAGTTTATGGGTGCACGTTTGCAAAATGTATGCAGTTGGACGATCGGGGTTTTTGTAATCACCAACAACTTGTAAATCAAAAAAGTTATGATAATCTGACATGCGAGAGAGTTCAGGTAAGTAGGAGTGGTGGGGGTGTGGAAATCAGTTCATAGATACAGAGATCCACAAATGGGCAGTTCTAGGAGTGAACCTTTGTTCATAGAACTGCTATTTGATTCAGGCAGAGAGTGAAATTATTGACAGTAATTGTAGCTAGGCGAGTGTTTACTGAGACTGTTTTGCGGAGCTTCCATAGATTGAAGCTCAGTCGAGCACATGCTATGACGATAACGATAGAAAATAGATAGATAGCAACGTCTTTTCTGTGTGGAAAAAGTTGCAGGGATATAAATACAAATAACTGATCTCCAAGCACACACACACACACACACACACACACACACACACACACACACACACACACATATATATATATATATATATATATATATATATATATATATATAGACAGAGAGAGAGAGAGAGAGAGAGAGAGTAAGAGAGAGAGAAATAAAATGGAACAAACCGTATTATGTGTTCATCAACGTTTCATCTTTATTTCGAGACTTCGAAATAAAGACGAAACGTTGATGAACACATTATACGGTTTGTTCCTTTTTATTTCTCTATTTTGTCGTAATACTATTTCCATTATTTTCATCATATATATATATATATATATATATATATATATATATATATATAGAGAGAGAGAGAGAGAGAGAGAGAAAGAGAGAGAGATAGATAGATAGATAGATAGATAGATAGATAGATAGATAGATATGCATATATGCATATGCAGAGAGAGACAGATAAAATGTGGTGGCGGGTGTCTATTTAAATAGACATTCCGACGAGTTATTTACGGGCGTCGATTCTATGGTCAGGCGGGAGAACTGCCGATTGTCAACACGACGGTTCTAGGTTCAATCCTTGGCTTGGGAGAAATGCTAGTCTAGCGGCACTGAGGAGTTGTGATAGAACGAAACAGGACTGTATGTCAATGACTATATATATATATATATATATATATATATATATATATATATATATGCATACACATAAGTGACCTTGTCGGTGTGTGTCCGAAAAGTTGTTACAAAACTTTTCTGTAGACTGAGTATTTAGGCTTTAGAGTTGAAATTTGATATATAAGGTATTTGGACATGTAGCAAAGTTTTTTTAGCCAGCAAAACTGCTACTATATGGTCAAAATAAAAACCAACACACTTGACCTTGGCAGGGTAAGTCGAATAAAACATTACTCGTGCTGTTAATTTTACACATGCGCAAGATAAAACATTCATAGCTCAATGTCGGTTAATTTTTAACCTTTTTATATCCATCTGTTGGTAGCTCAGACGGTAACGACGCTGAAGAGATAAATAACAACTAATGCTGAAGCACTAAAATTGTGGTTTCAATTCCAATGGATTGTACCTAAGTCACATTTTTTTATAACTTTTGAAATCATTACATTGGATGATAATCAATAAAAACGTTCGTCTCAAATAATAAACAAGTAATCTGCTGATATTAAAATATAACATCCATGCGTATTTTACGATCAGGCAATAACGAGCAACCTGCTAGTATATATATATATATATATATATATATATATATATATATATATATATATATATATATATACCGGTTGTATCGATTGGTCTCTTAGATGAAACTCCTGTGATTATTAAAGAGTGCTTAATGAAAGACAGCTGGTATATAGTCTATTTATTATACAAACATTATTGTTACATATGTGCATACATGATTCAGTTGAGTCCCAATTTAGGAAGGACACTTCATCAGACCAAAAAAAGAAAAAAAGAAAAAAAAGGGCATTGGAATTAAAACGGCTGTCAAGACAACATCGGGTTTTATGAGATATTTGGGTGCGGTCTACATTCCAGGTAAAAATGTAGATCGCACCCAAATATCTCATAAAAATTAATGCCGTCTTGACAGTTTTATAATTTCAATTCTTTTTTGATCTGAAGAAGTGTCGTCCCTGAATTGGGACTCCACTGAAACATGTTTCCACATATGTAACCAATAATGTTTGTATAATAAACAGACTATATATATATATATATATATATATATATATATATATATATATATATATATATATGTTTTTCCTTTTGAAACTGATTTGTAATTCAAAATTATTAATCGTTTTACTCACTATTAAACTAGCTCTAGGATATCTATACCTATTGAGCTTAATATATATCTATAGTACAATGAGCATTGTATTCTTTTAATAGTTATAATACATTGACTAATACATTAAAATAAACTCTGCTCTTTATATATATATATGTGTGTGTGTGTGTGTGTGTGTATAAAGTCACTGTGTCGATTTTGTGCGAAAAGTTTCTGCCAAACTCTTCTCTGATTATTTAATCTACAGCGTTGAAATTTGATATATATTGTATTTGGACGTGGAGCACACTCTTGATTTGGTTTTTACCCAGCAAAAATTGCAGCTAAGGGGTAAAAAATTGAAAATACATCAATTGACATTAATAGAATAAGTCGAATAAAGCATTAATCCTGCTCGTATTGTTGCGCATGTGCAAAATTTACATTTAAAGTCGCTAAATTGTTAACCTTTCGTATACTTATGACGATAGCTCAGATTGTAACGACGCTGGTGAGATAAATGATGAAAAGGTTGTAACGCTAAACCCTTTTGAATCATAGTCTAATTTTAAATAACTTTTGAAATCATTACTAGTTAAAGTTTTTAAACTATATGACTAATCTCTTATATTCAAAAGGAAAAAGTGTCATCAACGCTAAACACATCGGATTCAAACTTACCTAACATTCGTCAACAAGTATATGTTGCAATATCATTGATATTAATAGGAGCAAATTGGAAAACAGAAAAATCCTCTGAAGAAGACATATATTGTCGAAAACAAAAACAATTTTATTAATTATTTTAAAAATAGTATAGCATAACTTTATTTAGTGCTCTAAATTCTTTAAGTTATTTACAAAATATGACCATTTATTCAAACTTTAACATTCGGCAATAAAATTGGATGTATCCATGAACAGACTGACCCTTACGGCCAATACCAACAAAATCAAGCTGAACAAGTGAAGCATGCATGCCCCCCCCCCGTGAGAGCACAGTGAACGCGGCATAAAAAATGGTTTAGCTCAGCCTTCCACCCATTTGGCCCCATAAGTCCATAGAGGACGTCAAATCCTGGTGAAAATGAACAAACGATGCAGTTTTAGACCTTTACATATGTAAAGTTGAGATCTGTACACAAAAGGAAATAACCAAGTCCATCATTTGCCCATATTCATTTAGCCACAAAAGTCCCCAAGACATATTTAAATTTGAGTTCAGCACCATACAAAACTGCTCAATGGACATACACAGAAAATTTTGGACAAATATAGTAAAATAGTCTAAAAAATGGAGTGTTTTTATTAGCCTTGAAAGAGCCTCTGTTGTACACCCAAGAGTTATCGCGAATTATAGATGAACAAAATTATATAGAAATCAGTTAGTTACAACTTTTCAAAAAAATTATAAAAATCCAAGTCATCAATTTTTGTTAATAAGCGCAAAAGTGTCAATTTTAGCCATTTTAACCCGAAAGTCACCCCTCGGGGGGCAACCGGAGGTTCCCCGGAAAATCCGTTCTGGTACTTTTTTACATCTGCCATGTTTGATGTTTGTGTAAAATTTCATAAAAATTCCAAGGCGTTGTTATTGAGAAAAGTGCGGACAGACGAACGGACGAACGGACAAGGGTGAATTTACAAGGGTGAATGACGAAAAAAAAATATTCATTGAATAAGATTTATGATATAGAAAATATCAGAAAAAATGTTTATTCATTTAATAAAAATATTTAAAATTATTTGCTGTTGTGAATTCTTTAGATAATTTTAAAAAATTTTGACAAATATATTTTATTTAATCATCACAGAATTAACCAAACGCTTGTAATAATCTTATGATCAAACAATAATCTTATGATCAAACAATAATCTTATGATCAAACAATAATCTTATGACCAAACAATAATCTTATGATCAAACAATAATCTTATGACCAAACAATACTCTTATGACCAAACAATAATCTTATGATCAAACAATAATCTTATGATCAAACAGTAATCTTATGATCAAACAATAATCTTATGACCAAACAATAATCTTATGATCAAACAATAATCTTATGACCAAACAATAATCTTATGACCAAACAATAATCTTATGATCAAACAATAATCTTATGATCAAACAATAATCTTATGATCAAACAATAATCTTATGATCAAACAATAATCTTATGACCAAACAATAATCTTATGATCAAACAATAATCTTATGACCAAACAATAATCTTATGATCAAACAATAATTTTATGACCAAACAATAATCTTATGATCGAAAACTTGAGGGTGAATTCTTGTGACTATGCATACACTGAACGTTTTCACACGTGTCAATTTCTCAACATTCATTTGTTGATTAGACAAATTGAGAAATCAAATATCGTCAATTTTCCTAAAGCGATCTCTGTTTACAAGCGTTTCTTCTTACACCGAACCGACAATACCTTTAAGGGTTTCACTGTTCTCCGCCTGTCCTGGTAACCGACAAAGTGAATTGTCGAAATTGTAGACCCTTTTGAAACATTTTGTCATTTCCCTTCCGGATTTTAATCTCACAGTTTGTTTTCTTATTTTCCCTTTTACTTTGTTTTCAACAGAAGAAGACCATGAGGAAGAAAATGATGAAGAAAAAGAAGAAATTCCAGGTGTCCACGAATCTCGCCTTTCCTACGAACTTATGTTTTTTCTTTTTTTTTTACTTTATTATTTTATTTAAAAATATATCCCCTCGATCTCGCGGCGATATGTTTCTGCTATACGTCTTGTTGAACAAGCTGTGAGAACAAAATCGTTTTACAATGCGACATCTTGACACCTCTATTTAGATTTCTGACTTATCAATTTCCTTTAAACTTTGTTTTCAAGTTTGTTTTGCCGTCTATTGAAACAAGAAACAAACAAACAAACAACCCCCCCCCCCAAAAAAAAACTCTTATTTTACAGAGACTGAGAAAGGCATCTGTGCGGAAAAGTTTCACCGGGAAGGTGTTTGACTATTATACGCATTCTATACCTACGAATCTACCAAGATTATGCTTTAAAACTGCCTCTCATACACAGACATAAAAGAAATAAACAGACGCGCGCACAATATATAAATTCATGAATGTTTAAAATATCTGCTGGAATCACTAACGGCTATTACATAAACAGATTGATATTTTATAAACATTTATTAATATATATACACACACATATAAACACACACATATATGTGCGTGTGTTTATGTGTGTAGGTGTTTATATTTTTACAATGTTGTGGCCTTGGAAACGTCACTACGGAAAACACGGGCACGAAGATAAGTTAGGAAAGGTAAACTATATTGAAACGAAAAACAGCATTTACAAGAGCAATCGTCGTAGCAAATACTGCCAAGATGGCGGACTACGGACGTACACTGGCCACACTGTTAGTCGCAATTGAACGTCTTGAAAATGGTGTCGATCCACTCTTCCTCTACGTGTTATGTTTATATAGTGAAGTTTTATTTAATGGCGGCATTTTATGATTGCAACTTGTACATTTTATGATATATTCGATATCGCTACTCGTTTACAATTTGATTTGAGGTCTGCGTTTTTTTTAGTAATAATGTTCATTAATTTCTGAATGACGTCCCAATTCCATCAAGTTCAGTTAATTTACTATTTCAGTGTTTATCTAAAGAAACTGGAATATTAGAAGATATTAAAATCGAATCTTCGTATTTGTCAATCTTATTAAATACTTGAGTGGATATTGGTTTTTGTGTTTCTCTGATCGCTTCAACCTCTTTTTGTTCGAGTTATTCTTTTTACTGCCTACTTTGGTTACAATTCATTTTAAAAGTCTTTAGTTTTTTTTTAATAAATAACTTGCATTTTGAATGATTTGGCACGCTTTCGTTTCTTTAACATTCTTTAGCTTACATGTTTTCTGATTTAGATTAATGGCTTATAAATTCCGAAGTTTAAAACTATTTATCCAATTCAAATCAAATAAATTTGAAGAGTGTTTTTTAGAACATATCCCCTCTATTATTTAATAGTCCTGTTTTAATTTACTGGCAAATATACTTCCCCAATCGAATCAATTTTATTTCTCGTCACTGTGCATGCTGACTTTAGACTTTTTCTTTTCGGATTAGTTGCAAACGCATTAGGTTTTCTCTTAATCTAATATTTTTTTGCAAAACAGTAAATATGAATTTAGGCAATTAACAGGTATTAACCAATTAACTTAAAATTATTCCATAAATATTTTTTTAATTCCAACAAACAACATTTTTTTTAAATCAAAACGAACAACAATAATTTTTAAATCAAAACAAACAATAATATGTTTAAAAATAAAAACGAACAATATTTTCAAAAATCAAGACGAACAACAATATTTTGGCCCAAAACGAACAACAATATATTTTTAAAAATGAAACCGGGCGATATTTCTTTAAATCAAAACACAACAATACATACTTTTGAAAACGAAAACGAACGATATTTTAAGAAAAATAAAAACAGATTTAATTAAAACAAATAATGTTAATATAAACAAACTTATTAGTGCAGAAACATTACATATTAAAACATTAAAAAATCGGGTTCGTATTACAATCTGCATAAATTCGAAAAAACTGGTTAAAATCAAATATATAAGAAATAAATGTAACTTTTTATTGCATCCAAATGTAAACAGCTGACGAAAACACGCTATCTTTACAGCGTCAAAAATCGGTCAAAAAATCGAAAAAACAAAAAACAACAACAAAAAAAAACAAAGTACTGTAGAAATTCATTTAATAATTTTCACTGTAACTCTTATTCCCGACACTTATTGGCTGGATTTCTATCGTTATTTTTTTTTATTTTTTCAAATTTCGAACCATTTTTAATGCTCTTAAGACATCGTCTTTTCATTTCAATTATCTGCTTGCTTTAGCAGCTCGACACAAGTTCTTTTTCGAACTGACAAAAATCTTTATATTCCGTTTAAACACACATAACTCATCCAGGTAGATAGAAGAGTAAATTACCTTATTTTAGTTACATTCATTTGTTATATCTTTGAACTATTGACCCTTTTCTCGTTTGTTGGCTTCTATGCTCAATTCACACAAAAAAAGAAGTCATATATTTTGGTTGTTTCTTGGAATACATAGTCAAATTCTATAGACCAAATCCAATGTTATTGCAGAAGGTTAAGATAACTTGTTTCCCGACTTTCTTTATTGCAGAAGCCGTGTTTAGGTTTTGATCGTAGTCTATAAAAATTATAGGTAAAAAGGGGAGAGTATGACGTTGGCTTTAACATTTGGACGAGTAGAATGGAGATCAGTACATAGTTCGTGAGTAAATCACATCTCTGTGAATACAGTTATTATTATAAGGACATTAACGAGGGACTTGGCGATTGCATTTTGCAAAATTCGTAAACAACCTAGTGTAGTATTGTGCATGATTAATTTTTCTATTGTTTGATTTAACTATAGTCTGCGATTTATTTGGAATAGTTGAGAAAGAGATTTTCGTTCTGTTTTTATGAAGTATAGATTCATATTTATGGAGGTGTCTAAATAAATTTCCTAAAATTAAAAATAAGGGACTTTTGTTTTTTACATTATTCCTTTTTCGGGAAGTTAAACAATAAAATATGTTTTCTCTTTATTTGTTACTTTCCTTACTATTTATTATGTAAGTCGGTTTATTTTCCACCTGTTTATATCACTATTTTTAATTCTGCTATCAAAGTTTGATTTGTTAATAGCCGTGCTTTGGGTCACATTTTATATGGTTCATCGAATTATAGGAATTGCACTGCGAGTAAGAAATTCTTTATGAATAACCAGATTTTATTAGGGCATTGTTGTAAAAATATGTTTTCTTCAAACAGATTTGTTGGCTTAGAGTTTAGATATTCGATTCCTAGAAACACTCACGCTACGCTGAACAGAGGCAGTACCCCGGAACATGCATTATATATATATATATATATATATATATATATATATATATATATATATATATATATATATATATAGTGTAATAGCTCATTTATACATAGGTGTAATCATTTATGAAGACGTCGTTTTTAATTATTACTTTACAACAAACATATACGAAAAAATAAAAATATTTACAGAAAACATTATCTTTAATATTTCTTTTTAAGACGATGAACAAGTGAGACACTGATGACCGAGAAAAATAATGATTAATTTGCTAATATTAACAAGCCCGAAATATTAACGAGTAAGGCATAAAAAAAAAACACGAAAAAGAACACAGTTCGGTGGTTGAATTAAAAACAAATAAAAACAAAGATAAACAAGTAACTTAGTATGAAGATAAGACAGGACAGTAGAACAATTCTAAAATGTATAATGTTTTCTTTATAAGTTCAACATATATGAAACCAAAGCTTTTCCAATATCACCAAGTTTTATGCATCTATTTCGTTCATGGATTATGTTTTAAAGGGGATGCTGAAGTGCAGCGGAATGAGTAACCAGAATGAGAAAATTAAATTTAAAAACAGATGGAATAAAATGCAAGAAAAATGTTTTAGGATAGAAGGAAACTGTTAATGAAAATGATATGGATGAAAGTTATAAACATAACAACAAGACGTTACTAAAAAGTGATAATTTTATGATATACTAGCAAATGGACACGGTATAGTCCGGTAATTCCTTTAAAAATATGTAAATAACGAAAAGATACTGAGACATATGGATGCAAGTATTATGCTTTTTTTTAAACAGTTCACTTCCTGTGAGTAAAAAAGTACTCGAGCTGAGATCGAAACTAAAACCAAAAGACAGTCAGTCAAGTGCGATAACTATTAGAACAGCTTGCCAAAGCCTTTAAAATGTGTTTTGAAACCTACTGATACTAAACATAAGGAAGCTGTCATGTGAGTAATTCTCACATGCGCAGTCGTGAAACAGTTGACAGAAAAAATTCGATGACACAAGTACCAATTTTTCAATTTTGATTCCTTAGCAGCCCTTTTTTCGGATGAGAACCAATGAAATGGTTTTCTACATGTATTATTACCCTATATACCAAATGTCATGTCTGTAGATCAAACATTCGTTGAGTGTTTAGGTTGAGAGTAGTAATCCCACACACACACACACACATTCTCACTTTTATAGATATATAAACAAACGAAAAAAAATTGTGTCGTTGAATTTATAAAAATAAATGAACGCAGGATAAATAACGTAAATTGTTAGGTAAAGTTATGAAAAATAGCCAACAAACTAACAGATAAATATTCATAAAAAACAACGGAATTATTAGATGTGTACGAAAAGAACGGATTATATCGCAAACAAAGATGGCAGTGTGAAAATCTAATAAAGTCGGTTATTTTCAGTGCAAATACTTTGCAGGTTTTGTCATACGGTAATCAAAACAAAATAATGAGCTCAAAGGGCATAGATTCACAAAAGAGATATTTTATATTTGTTTAAAATGGAAGTTTACGGCAACAGGAAAAACAAAACGTTCGTGAATATTTTTAGAGAAGTTGTGAAATCAAGGGCGTTCATTAGCTGAGACGTTAGAAGAGGTCTGGATGGATTAATTAAAATCCGTGAGTGTCAGGGGTCAGGAACATCGTATTCAAAACTTTTCCCTCATTCTTATGAATTATAATAAATTGAAATTTGTTTTTAAGAATCAATGTTCCTTTCATTTTATATCAGGAAAATAGTTCAGTGAGAAAGATTGGAAATATTTAAATAGAATAACGTTATAGAGATTGACAGACGGCAAGTCAATGAGGTATGTGTCTGTGTGTTATTTAATATCTGTGTGTGTGTGTGTGTAAATGAAGAGAGATGCTGCAGCGAAACCGATCCGTAGACTTGGGTTAACTAGGTGCCATCGGTTTATTGAATAACTAGTTTCTTGGCCTTCGGGACAAGATCACAGTGTAGTATATGTTCCGGCAGATACTGCAAGCTATGACTAGCTTTGACTAGCAAAGACCAGATGTGGGGGCAACCCCACATGCCTGACCTTTAACCAGCTCCCATTTCTCACCTCTCGGGAGCTGGTCCCCTTTTTCCCTTCCCCCTCCCTTCACTCCTCACATTCAAAATCGGCCTTGTGCCTAATTTGCTCGGTGGGGGAGCAAATAAATACCATCTGTTCCGGCAGATACTGCAAGCAAAGACCATATGTGGGGGTAACCCAACATATTAGACCTTGGTTAATGTAGGGGCAACCCTTCATACCAATTATCACTATCCAGCTCCCATTTCCCACCCATCGGGGGCTGGTCCCCTTTTCTCTCCCCCTCCCTCTCTCTCTCCATATTAAAAAAACGGCCTTGTGCCTAATTTGCTCAGTGGAGAAGCAAATAAATACAATCCGTTCCGGCAGATACTGCAAGCAAAGACCATATGTGGGGGCGACCCCACATATAAGACCTTGGTCAATGGAGGGGCAACCCTTCATACCAATTGTCACTATCCAGTTCCCCTACTCCCCGGGGAGTTGGTCCCCATTTCCCCTTCACTCCTCACATTAAAAATCGGCCTTGTGCCTAATTTGCTCAGTGGGGGAGCAAATAAATACCTCAAAGTGTAGTATCTGTTCTTCAGATGTTGCACTTCAATTTCTTGTTCTCTGTCAGTGGAGGAGAAATCCTTCACGACTGAGACAATTTTTATCTTTGTTCCTTTTCTTCACGTTAAAAAACGACCCTGGTGTCTAACTCTGTCCCGTGGGGAGGCATTGTAAATAGGAACTAGGTGCCATCGGTTTATTGAAGAAAATTTTGTATTTTAAATGATAGAAAGACCGTTTCAAATAAATCTAGAAAGATCGGTCCAAAATATTTATTTTTATTCAAGATATTGTATGCGTCGACAACGTGCGCACAAACACGTTTACGCATTTTGATTTGTGACGTCGATATTTAAACATCGACCGCTACAAATATACTACCAATCTAATAAATAAAGTACGCAACAAAATAGTAAATATATATGAAAAACATCGAATTCATAAATAAAGAGATAATTATAAAATGAAAGCAAAATGTAGAAGATAATAATATATAAAAAAGATAATTATGCAATAAAGATAAACGAAAATACTTATCAATATAAAATAGATAGATAAATAGTAGGTACGGGCAAAATTAATGCCGACGCTCAAAATGTATAAACTTCAAAATTCACTAAAAATCAGGAAAATAACAAATTTTAATAAAAGTTTCAGTAATAATCAAATAATAGTCGCGGAATATAATGAACTAATTATTTTTATTTACATCTTAGTGGAAATGAATTTTCTTGTTTAAACAATAAATACCTTTACTAAAGTTATGGTTTTCAGTAGTAAATAAAAAACGCAAGGATTTATTTATTACTTGTTTTTGATAAAAATAAAGCATCGTAATTTGTAACAATAAAAATAAAATAAAATAATTTTTACAGGAACATTACGAAAAAAGCCCCTAAAGTCCGTATTAATGAATTCGATATAACTCGAAGAAAAAGGAATTTCTCGAACTACCAATATTACCATTGAATTAAGCATTGCTTATTTAATATTTTCACAAAAAATTATAATAGCAAAAAATTTTTTTTTAAATTACAGATTTCACATGATTTTTATATGCAAGATTTTAATACTTCCCTTACTAGCAAGAATGTGAAACTTTCGGCGTAATATAAATTTTATATAATATTGGCTGATAATAAAAAAAAAAATTAAAAACAGAAACATAGAAAAATAATTAAATTAAAAAATAGTAAACTTTATACAAACATTTACAATAGGAATGCATGGATGTCCGTTTGGGGGAAAAAAGAAACCCAGCACTCCTCCTTCCTTTTAATTACATAATTTCATTCTCAGACAGCTTTTCGACTGTCTCACATTTTGGGCCTCCATATATTCAGTATTTCTAAAAGTATGGTTTGTTATAATTTTGTGAACGGCAAAAGCACTCGGATTTTGGGTCTAATTCAGCTATTTTTTTGTGCAAACAAGGTATTTTTTAAAATTTAATTCAATATTTCAGGGTTTTACTTTACTAATTATCTTTGAAATAGAGCCGGAAAACTATTATTTTTCTCTAAAAGGATTTTTACAATGAATTTATTTAACTTCAAAATTTAGCTGAATTGGTTAGCTCGCCGTGAAAACATTTTTATAACTTTTTTTTCACATGTACAACTATTATTTTTCTTTGTGAAATTAAGTTTAGTTATTTGTCTTTCAAATACAATCAAAAAGTATTCGAAAACCTACAAAAAATTATGATAAATCGGCTTTCAAAACTAGGTCCCCCTATCTTTATTCGTTTATTTTTTCCCATACCTAGTAAATATAAAAGGTCGAGAAAACACTGGTATATACACATTAAATGAAAGCAGAACTATGTTATATAAAAAAATAAAAAACAATAGTAGCTGATAAATATAAAATTCAGGCAAAATCTGACTCACACCGACACACACACACACACACACGCACACACACATACATATATATGTATGCATATACAACAAAAGAATAAATAATAGTAATTATACAAATAAAGTGAACGTAATAGTTTTATACAAAAGTTAGGAAGAGCACCAGCAGATAGTCATAGAAAATAAAGCCAAAACTATCAGATAAACGTGAAAAATAAGCGAGAACTTAGTAACTAAGTAGGAAAACGAAAAAGAAAAATGGAGCATATGAGTATAAAGAGCAAGCATTATATATATATATATATATATATATATATATATATACATATATATATATATATATATACATATGAGAAGAAACAGTGTATATATATACATATATATATATATATATTATATACATGAAATGTGTGTAATAACTTGACAAAAAATGTGAGACATCAAAGATCGAATTAAATTCAAAATAAAAAAAGGAGCAAACCATCCGAGTAAGAAAGAAAACAAGATAGATAAAAATAAAACGCCAGGGATGGAAAGAAAGGAATAATTATCGAAAGAAAAAGCAAAATAGAAGGACATAAAAAAAAGATAGAAATATATTTAAAAATAAAAAAAAAAGATCAAAGCCAGAGAGAAAGAATTGAGAGAAAAGAGAAGGAAAAATTAAAATGGCTGGCAGACATGTATCGATCTCTGGCTTATGGCGGTGAGCCGACCATCCAATCGGTGACTCTCTGCTGGATGCCCCATGTGACACGCTTTTGTCCGGAGGCAATTTACGTCACACTGCTTTTCGTAATCCTTTGCTTCAAAGCAGAGCAATGCCTTAACGCGTTGCGTCGGGTGAGAGGTCGACAAAGAAGACATTAAACTGGAGACGGCGAGGTCGACCGTTCAACTCTTGACTAAATAATAACACACGATTTGTGTCACATGTTCTTCCGACTGGAGAAGGTAATTTCGATATTATACTAGGCGATCGATGACCCATTAGGTTAACGTCAATGATGGAATATATTAATGCATATATTACATAGTTTGAAATGAAGAACTTTCATTTCCCGTTTTCCAATTTTTCTTAATTTAAGGTGTATATTTATTTACGTAATTTATGCTGCTCCTGTTTTTGTTGATGATTATTGTTAGCATTCTTAATCAAACATATTTATTATCATGATTATTTAAAGCCCCCCCCTTTACAGATGAGCTCTTTAAGATAAATAAAAAAAGCCGTTCAATCAGACTTAAAATGCGAGTTATGTCCATTGGATCTGGCGAATAGTATATGACAAAGGCCATGACAACAGCATGTTCTTTTCATTGTTTTGACTCACGAATGTGTATCCATTGATATCTTATATGCTTTTATATACAGTTATGTGGTTCACGGTTTATTGACTGTGTTTAATTGTGGCGGATATATAGTCGAGAATCAAAACAATAAAAATAATATGCTGTTGTCATTCTCCTATATATGACGACTTAAAAGTTTGCTTGACAAAATAGACTTGATTTTTCTTCTTTCTGCATGGCTATTACGTTGATCACATTGAGCAAAAGGTTCAGACTTGGGTTCGAATTGACTCATGTCTTTCAAACCATACTACCATCATAAGAGCTATCTCCACACTGATGATTCCGTATGGATGAAACATACATGTTAATGGATACTAATTAAAATATTTATGATAATTATATATATGAATATATATATATATGTGTGTGTGTTTGTGTGTGTGTGTGTGTGTGTGTGTGTGTGAGTGTGTGTGTATATACTTTTTTAATTCATTTTACTTCAAGTGAATTTCTCAGAAATCAAAGGGCCTCGATCCTGGGGCTAAAATTTGATTTCTGTATGAACCACATAGTTATTCGAATATGCGATTAAAGTTCTTCTTCACCTCTCAAACATTGAGTAAACAAAGAAGCTGAAAACATAATTTTCATTTACTCAATTGACCATTTCATAGTATTGCTTTCTTCTAATCTCCTGATCTTATTGTATTCCAGATCAAGAATCCATCTAGTCTTGTGATGTATCCACTTTTGTACTGCTTGGAAAAAGTGCACTATTCCCCATAAAATGAAGTGCGGTTTTACTATACCGAAGAGATATTTTTTATGCTGCAAATACTATGCGATTTTAAATATTAATGCAAGGTTTACTTGTAAGAAAAAAAACTATCCTCATGCCAGGTTTTCCCGACAAACCCCTTTACAGGAAGATTTTAGACACTCGAGGATAGTTTCTAATAGGTATTCAAGTTCTCTCCTTATAGACATTCAATTCCTCTCCATACATTTTTGTTTTATTTTACTTCAGTCAAAGTTCTCAAAAATCAAAGGACCCCTTTCTTAAAGCAAACTTTATATGAGATGCATAGATATTCGAATA
>NC_136482.1:129429265-129471765 GCF_053919585.1 Euprymna scolopes | reverse complement strand
AAAATACGTTTCTTCGTTAGTTTCTCACTTTTCTACGATTGTAAAGCGCATTATCTTTTCGTTGCTTTTTTTTTCGTCTGTTTCCTCCTCTGTTGTTGTAGCATAAATAATCACGTCTAGTGGTTGATACATTCGTTCACTGTCCTTTTTCCTTTCTATGGCCGCGAATCGTGATCAGTGGAACTAAGGAAATAGACATTTTTATTCCGAGCAGAAAACAATCAATCAAATAACCGATTTGAGAGTTTTTATTTTTATTTTTAAGAGAATGACCCACTTTTACAACCAAGAAATTAGTTAACTTGCTCATGGTATATTACCGTTTAAGCTGATTAGTTACACATGATTCGATTACCAAATCGTATCAACGATCCGATAATTCCATCAGACTTTACAGAAAAGTAAAAATATCTGTAAAGTCTGATGAAATTATCGGATCGTTGATATGATTGGATTCAGTAATCGAAACACGTGTTACAAAGCAGATTAAACGGTAATAAAAAAAACATATATATGCTCTGTAATAGTATCGAGCACTCTTTTCAGATTTTTACGAATTACTATTTTTGCTTTATATATATATATATATATATATATATATATATATATATATATATATATACACAATAAATATTTTGTTACCAAAATATATTTTAGGTATTAAAATTCTGTAATCTTTATGTACTAATAAAATTAAAGTCAGTATTAATTGAATTTAATTGATTAAGCTTATATGGTCATCGATTTCCATAATCGAGCATGTGTGTAATATTTTTGCAAAAAACAAGAAAACAAAATATAAAATATAGAAAATCATATGGTGTGTTTCCTCATGTGTTAGAATTGTTTCTTAATCATTCGAACAGATTAAAACATTATATTATTTTAAAATATTCCAAAAATAACTACTATTCAGACACCAAATTACATTTGTCATATGTATATGAATATATTAATAACACTGGGCTGCATCAAAAATGCAACATCCATGACAATATCCTCTTCTAGACCAATTTTTCGTGCTGATCACGATGGTAGTAGTCATTTTGCTCGTAAGGTTATAGTTTATGTGTTACAGCGTCATATACTGCGTCGTATATTAATATACCTTTTTTGTTGCAGATCAATTAAAGAATGGCACGGACTTGCAAAAACCACCCCAACTCATTTTGCTACATCTGCGGAAATTACACACTTTCAAGACAGAAGCGCAAAATCACTTCTACAGTGACACAACTCTATCGTGCCTACTTTGGCATCGAACTTGGACATCAGGATAAATCATAGGCGCCACACTTCTGTGAAGTGTTTCGCTGGTTTATGCCACTGGAATAAAGGAAACCGAAAATCAATGCCATTTGGAATACCAGTGGTTTGGCGGGAACCTACGAATCACCATGATGACTGCTATTTTTGTATGGTGAAACCACTGGGAAGGAATGGTATAAGTTTGAAATACATTAAATACCCAAACATTCCGTAAGTTACGCAACCAGTACCACATAGTGATGTTGTTCCTGTGCCAAGACCTCCTGAGATTCTAGAACGTACCAGTGCAAGTGACTCTACATGTGATGACAGTGAAAATCAGGATGTTTATGAAGATATCAGTGGGACCTCTGAGAAAAGCCCTCAGTTATTTGAACAGAGTGAGCTAGATGACCTTGTACGAGATCTTGGTCTGTCAAAAGAATCTGCACAGTTGTTAGGTTCAAGGTTAAAAGAGAAAAATCTTTTGGCACGTAATACACACTTTGCACAGTATTGGCATCGAGAGCAGGAATTCGTGCAGTACTTTACCAAGTCCGATGACATGGTATATTGCCACGATGTTTCAGGTCTTGTAGAACACATGGGTAAAGAATACCATCGTTAAGAATGGAGGCTCTTTATAGATTCCTCCACCAGAAGTCTAAAAGCTGTGCTACTTTTTAATGGTAAAAACGAAGCATCATTGCCCATTGCTCATTCTGTTACCCTGAAAGAAACCTATGATACCATGTCACTTCTTCTTAACAACATACACTATCAAGATCACAACTGGCTTCTCTGTGGTGATCTAAAAGTTCTGACCATTTTGTTAGGAATGCAGGGGGGCTACACAAAATACCCATGCTTTTTGTGCTTGTGGGACAGCTGTGCAGATTCCGTACATTACCGACAAAGGGAATGGCCACAACGGACGGAATTTGTTCCTGGCCGCCATAACGTCAAAACACTACCACTTGTACCACCAGAGAAGGTGCTTCTGCCTCCCCTTCACATAAAGCTGGGGTTGATGAAAAATTTTGTGAAATCACTTGCGAAAGATAAAGAATGGGTTTAAATACCTTTCCAATAAATTCCCTCTTGTCAGTGATGCTAAATTACAAGCTGGCATATTTGTTGGACCACAGATTCATGAACTTATGTCTGATACCGGATTTAATGAAGCACTGACACCTCGTGAAAGAAGAGCTTGGGAATGTTTTAAGTTAGTTGTGACAGGGTTTTTAGGAAACAGAAAATCTGATGACTACAAGGAACGGGTTGAGAATATGCTTCAAGCATACGAGACTGCTGGCACACGCATGAGCATCAAAATACATTTCCTGCACAGTCACCTTGACTACTTTCCTGCTAATTTGGGTGAATACAGTGAGGAACAGGGAGAGAGGTTCCATCAGGATATATCCGATATGGAGCGCCGCTATCAAGGCAATTGGAGTGTGACCATGATGGCTGATTTCTGCTGGTCTCTTCAAAGAAGCTGGGCAACATCTCCTGCAAGGCCAGCACACAAGAGAATGTCGCGAAAGCGTGCATTTCAAGGGGAATAGCTGCTTTCTAACTTTAAATTGGATGCATTCTTTACAATGAATCTGATAAATATTGTGCCAACTGTTACAAAAAAATGAGAACCTCTTTAAAAAAATGGGTATGCTTTATGCGTTTACTATGCGAAACTGCAATGAAAAATGTTAATAACATTTCTGTTTCAAAATTGTTTTTCGAAATGCAGCCCAGTGTA
The DNA here is from genome assembly GCF_053919585.1 of Euprymna scolopes. Classification (NCBI taxonomy): domain Eukaryota; kingdom Metazoa; phylum Mollusca; class Cephalopoda; order Sepiida; family Sepiolidae; genus Euprymna; species Euprymna scolopes. The sequence continues at coordinate 129,468,755 of NC_136482.1, read as the reverse complement.
ATCTCTATTTTAAGGGAACAAGCAGTTTGGACTGACCTCGTTCGTCCTCATTTTATTTAGGGTGAACGAAGTCAGTCCAAACTGCTTGGTCTATTAGAAAAGGGATAATGAAGAATCTATTCATATATATATATATATATATATATATATATATATACATACATATATATATATATATATATATATATATATATATATATATATAGAGAGAGAGAGAGAGAGAGAGATAGTCATCCACATACAGTACTGTTTCGCTCATCAGTGCGGCTAGACAGGTAACTACCTCAATCCAGGATTGAAACCCGGCCGTCTATACGACAGTCTAGGCTCCTAACCACTACGCTATCAGCGGCTGCTGTGTGACTCATGAGTTTTAGCGATGTTTTAACATCGTCCGAAATACCTAAGCTCGATTTGTTTACAGAAAGAGCATTGACCTGCATATACCTTTAATATCCCAAGATGCATATACCTTCATATACGTTTAATATGTTTCATTACGCCATTTTGGCGTAATGGCGTAATGGAAACATATTAAGGGTATATGCAGCTTCTCTTCCAATTTTCGGATTTTAATCATATTGAATCACACTTTATTTCCTTTGGACGGATTGATTGTTGTTTTTTATGAGTTAAGGGCATAATAGATTCACTGATTGATATGATAATAAAGTGATTGATTTTGCGCTACGAAACAGATACTGTCAAGAATTGTATAAATCAACTGAATTAAAGGAATAAATTATAATATGGTCAGCATCATGAATTTTGGAATGTAGTTTTTTGTCATTTATTCTCTGTATTGCTATGCAATTACATTGAACTTCTTAAATAAGGATTAGTATATATTAAAAGAAAATATATATGTACAGATGTATATATATATGTTACATGATAAGGGCTGTCCCCTTTTCATGTAAGTATAAAAATAGAGAGATTAGTTAAAATGAAAATTAAATAGCATAGGCGAAATTCGAACCTCGTAATCTAGGTTTAGAAATAGATTACGTGTGAGAATTTAAAAATGTAAAACAAACATTTGTTTAGAATATAGATAAATATTTCAAGGAAAGAATGTTAATTATCAAGTTTGTTATGAAATTTTAAATCGAAAGAATGCAGCTTATAAGATAATGTTTTTAACATATTGGAAAAATAGGTTACTGAGAAAAAGGAAAAGTTTTGGACACGTATGTTCAGAGCACGTGAAAGAAGGCACATGTTTAACATGTGTATGACGTCATGGAAAATAGAAAGTTCTAGGAATAGAGAAAAAACTTTAGAGTTAGTCAGTCAGTGAGAAAACTCGGAGAGAGTCAGTCGTCTAGGGAGCGAGACGTCACTTCAAGAAAAAAATGTGAGACTTTGAATTCTTGGTGATGGAAACACGGCCGTGTGACGAAATAAACCATCATGTGTTTTGTAAAGCTCGTCTTGAGTCTTAGGATTCTTACAAAAAGGTAAAGTGGAATTGTATATTATATTTATGTTATATGTCTTTACATACACGTCTCAACATCATCATGTCTGAACACTATTTCCTTACTCAAAGAGCTTTCTCCTTCTTCAACACAGCTAAGAATGAACATTTAATAGATAAGAATCTCTTATAACAGGAACAATCTATCTGTCTCTTACAATAAAATGTACAAGAACATATCTCTCTCTGAGTCTTTCAACATCCCTCTCTAGAACTCTTTCTAAGATAAGCATCTCTCTCTAAGACTCACTCTTAATGAAAACCAATATATAACATATAACAGTATTTTGGTGCTAGTGAACCAGTTTGCATCAGCGATGCAGAAACCGAACCTGGGGTCGATACCGCGAAAAAAAAACGAAAAAAAAAATTAAAAACACAACGTTTTAAAAGGGTCCAACATAATTTAAAAAATAAATAAATAATACCACGGAAAAAAATTACACGATCACAGAAATGCGAACAAAAAGAAAGAACAAAAAAAAAATTGAACACACACGCACACAGAGAACAAAAGATACAAGAAATATTAAAAAGAAGAAAAAAAGAAAAGGCCGATATGCCGTAAAAGAAATCCGTAGTAATGAATGGAAATATAGTAAACAAGTCACCATGCGTAATTCATTGATAAATGAATTTGGTTGTTAAAAAAAACACACACACATACACGCAAAGGCAGAGATTAGGTCACCCAGTATTGTTTTGAAATTTGTATGAAGTGTCAATTAGAAAATGTGTGTCAATATGAAATCGTTTGGACGAATTGTTGAATTTAATCTGTCAATCAAACACGAATATTTCAAAGGTCGCATGTAGTCTCTGAAATAGCGTGTAAATACTGTTTGGAAATGCATTTTTGTGTTCATAGTTGAACTTTTCGGCTTTTTTTGTGTGTTTCATTTGTTTTGTTTTTGAAAAAAAGGGACAATTGTTTTGGACAGACTGTTGAATTGTTGTTTGTTACAGATGATTTTTTTGTTGTTGAAAAAAAGTTATAACTGTTGCAAAATGTTTAAATGTATTAAGGTATTTTTTTTGAAAATGTTTTTATGATGTTGAACAAATATTGTATGTAAATGTTTTTGATTTTCACAGCAAGAATTCAAAGTTATCCGTAAATATACATTAGATTTAAACAGTCTAGGTGAAAATAAAACTAGTTAAGACGTATGGTTGGCTTACAGATTCAGTTAGAATTTTAGAAGGGGGACAAGAATTAAAATTACGTAAACGGGTATTTAGAACATATATATATATAAATATGTATATATACATATATATATATATATGAGAAATATATTTTGGCGTCTGAAGAGTAGCTATGTTTGAAATTTTTTAAAATAATACATTGTTTAAATTCGTCCAAATGGTTACGAAACAATTGTAACACATAAAGAAATACACCATGCGATCTTCTTATCGTATATTTTGTTATCTTGATTTTTCAAAAAATATTATACATATGAATATATAAATATAAATGTATATATATTCATGTATATAATTTAAGATTCTCTCTTTATATATACAGATACAGATATCTATCTATCTATCTATCTATCTATCTATCTATCTATCTCTGTCTGTCTGTCTCTCTCTCTCTCTCTCTCTCTCTCTATATATATATATATATATATATATATATATGTATATATATTGATAGATAGCGATAAACAGAAACTTAAATTGTAACAATTCCTGATTAGTTTTCTTGATTATGAATGGATGGAAATCATAAAAGTCTTGGCTACACTAGGGCTTCTAGCGATTTTTACGTTTTCTTTAAGCACAGCAATATAATCGGAGATCCATCCCGCTTAAAGTTTTTCACCGACCACTTTCGCGTGGTAGTTTCTTTATTTTAAGTATTACACATTATTATAAAAAGTCTGTCCAGCTTGGACTTCAACACGCTATTCGCCCTAATAGTTATCTTCATTTGTTTATCCGAGAAACCTGGTGTCCTACGCTTTTCCTGTCTTTTCTGTGCCCGGCGTGATTTAACATCATATTTAAACATTTACCCTTACAGGTCATACATGTTTGACTTTTTTTTTCTAGTAACTAGTTTGCTTTAGTAAGTTTTCCAGTCAATTCAGCGTGCACTGTTCACTCGACTGAGAGATTCATAGTAGCTTATGTAGCCGCTTATAATGTGCCACACACGTGCGCGCGGACACACACACACAGACACACACACATATATATATAGTCTGGAAAGGAAAATTCACAATTCATTTTCTCAGCAGGTTTTAGTCAATGGTTCCAAAATCTAGCATATAGATACATCGCAATGCTGCCCAACATTATTTCTCTTATCTATTCAGAAACTTTTGTGCGTATGAGTAATCAGGAAATCAAGGGTAAAAAAGTACGTGATTTGCTGGATGGGTTCCTCACACTAAATGAAATTTCGAGAATATCTAGAACGTCTATAAAGACCATTTCTAATGTAAAACATAGTATGACTATATACAAAAACTATGTAAGGAATCATGGAAGAGGAGGAACTAATAAAAATGTACAGAGATTTTATCAAAGCTCTCAAATCCAGAAATTCTAAAGAATCCAACCAAATCCATCAGAAAAATGGCAACTGAACCTTGGATAGACAACAAGACTATCGGAAATGCATGAAAACATGATTTGACGTTAAGATCTGACAGATGAAGAATAAAATACTTGTTGAGAATGACACAAACAGAATGGAAAGGTGCAACTGAATGATTACAACTAAATGTAACTAAATTATTTGATTGGAAATAAAAGTCATCCATTATAATGATTTCTTGCAGATAAAAAGATCTTCACTTTTGATGTTGTTGTGAACTGCAGAAAATCCGTGCATTGCAAAATCAGCTGATGTTAAGGGAACGTTTAAACGCAAAAACTAAAAACATCAGATCAAGTTATGACTTTTGGTGTTGTGAATCCCGATGTGAAAATGACCATAAAACTCTTCAAAACTGGCGAAAAGATTAATATAAAAGGCTGTGTTTCTATGGAGTAAAGCAAATAATTCCGATGGTAATTGTGTATGGTGGTCTAGATCAATTGAAATCGAAAAATACGAGATTACTGCAAATCCTACACTAGCAATTTGAGGTGTCAATTTTATGGCCGCATTCTAGCCGTGATTTTAATCTATTGGATGATGCCATTATAAATGTGTTAGAAAATCGAGCAATAGAATATCACACAGCAAGGATACGATTAAATAAAAATGGGAGAAGGAATGTTTGTTTTTCTATATAGATATGTAGATTCTTGTTAAACTCTCCCAGGCGTAGTAACCCATACTGAATATACTTATTGATAAAAAACAAAACAAAACAAAAACAAACGAAAAACACGTACACACGCTCATTTGTTTTTGTAGATATCTTTTCTAATGCTTTTGTAGGTCTACTTTATGGTAGTTGTGAAATATCAATCAAACTGTAGCTCACAAGTCATAATAAAGGATGGTTTGGTGAGCTCATATTTTCAACACTACTAAACGGTCAACAATCATTTCAAGCATATCTCTTTACAAACAAAATGACTTACATAGTATTTATTACAATAAGGGTTACCTACACCATTACAAACAAAATGACTTACATAGTATTTATTACAATAAGGGTTACCTACACCATTCGGCGAATCTTTTTCCTAAAAAATATTGCTTGTCGTCTCCTTTGCTCGTCTCTTTCATTATCAGTCATCACAGCGTTTTATGGACGGGCAATGGTCAATTGAGCACGACGAAAAATATAAAAATATAAAGGGTGGGGGAAAAACGAATATATAATATATCAAATTTATCTCTCGATATCTAGTACGAAGCGCACGCGAGAGACACCGCCGCGCCATTTGTGCTCGTTAAAATACACTATGGTATTAAATTCTCTATGATAGATCAAACATTCATTGGGATCTAAGAGAAATTCTTGTTTTAAATGTCATAGAGAGAAACAGTCTCCGACACTCTCTACCACACACGTACACAAATAAAACAATTGATAAACGTCATCATATCCACATACAGGTTTAGTGATACCTCCTCCCCTACGTCAGAAAATGTTTCTGACAGCAAAGAAGACGTGCTTTCAGCAGCACCTTGGAGGCCTCGTTAGATTTATCTTTCCACTTATTTAAATTGTGTCTGTAAAATTATATAGAGTCGCAGTAATAAAATATTTGAAAGAAAAAGTTAGTGCGCATATGTATTCCTGTTTATTAGTTCTCACCACGAGTACCTATTTACAATGCCTCCCCACGGGACAGAGTTAGACACGAGTGTCGTTTTTGAACGTGGAGAAAAGGAACAGAAATAATAAACCGTGAAGGATTGCTCTTCCATTTAGAGAGAACAAAGAAATAGCAATGCAGCATCTGAAGAACAGATACTACACTTCGATCCCATACGAGTAGAGAGGTGGACATCAGTTCGTATTTTTTAATGTTGGGAAGAGCTAAATCTACGAAAGGGGGCACTGAAAAGAAACAAAATAAGAATTGCCCCAGTTTAGAAGAATTCTCTTTTATCAAGAGAATACAAAAAAGATAAAGTATATCATCAGAATAGATACTATATTTTGTGCTTAGCCCTCCAAAAACTTATTAACTTGGATCAAGAGTAGAGAATTTAAAAAAAAACATCACTATTTATCGAGGCTAAAATCTACCTGAGTCATCAAATACTATATAGAGAAACATCCTCCTTCACTCAAACATGTGCGTAGATGAACAGAAATATATATACCTTCGCCTATAGAACCAGTCCTATCTATCCTGGAACGCCCCTAATTTGAAAAATTATACGGCTCCGAAGGGTCAGGTGCCAGACTTTCAGCAGTGCTCTGAAGGCCTATTTATTTATTTTTTTCTTTATTTAAATGCTGTCGGAGAAAATATATATCTCAGTAAAAAATATTACAAAAAGTTACGGCACATATGTTTCAACTAATTTTTCCTTTATTACGAAGGTAATACTTATCAGGGCAAAAAGCTCACTTTGGGATAACGGTTGCATCTGTTACTAGTCTCTCGATTAACCTTGTTAAACAATGAGTACTATGAAAGGATGGAAATTGATGTATGGAATGAGTAAAAAATAATTACATATCGCATAGATGAGAAGTACATGTTGTGATAACATTTGAAATTGTTATCGAAAGAGATGAAAAGTGCTGGAAATTTTGGGAGAGATGTTGCCACTCAGATTCCGGGAAACACCATACACCAGTGAGCAATCATTGATGATGACCTATGTGAGAACCCATCGCGAGTACATTTTAATAATAATAATGATAATAATAGAAGTCATCCTAAATATAGATATGGAGGTTATCAGAAACGAATGAAAGAACTATGGGGCATATCCAATGACTACCATCCGACAGAACAAAGAATTGCGGATCAAGCAAGACTGATACTCAAGAAAGGTTGGCTCTCTAAACTAGAACTAAGAGAAATTCAGCGAAAAATTTATGAAACTGAACAAGAAGCATGCCCCAACGAAACTGCACGTAGAGAAACCTCACAAGTTAAAGCCTCACAAGCAAAAACACCAAAGGCCGAGGACCAACAAAGAACGAAGTCTACAAACGTGGAAACCGAGAACAATGAAACAGAGAATGATGTAAATAAAATAAATGAAATAATACAGCTGATGAACGAGGAAAAACAAACCTCCCATCGTTAAGAAACCAATAGCAGAAGAAATTAAAAACAGAAACAGGGAAGGTTAACAAGCTCCTCCCACACATCCCAACAAATACAATCACAGACTTAAACAACCTCATTTACGCAGGCGACAAAATGGTAAGTATGAATCTAAAATCAGAAAAACAACCGGGGACAAGCGGATCGACAAAACCTGGATGGAAAATATGACTAGAAACTCAAATACACAAACATAAAAAAGAAACCAAAATGATCAACAGGAAGAAAGCAATGTGGAGAAAACGAAATATTGGAAATGTAACGGGCAGGGAGAGACTAAAAAAGAAACATGAAGAACTGGACCAAAAAATAAAAGCAAAAGAAGTGAGATTGAGATAATATAGATATAAATCTGAACAAGGCAAACAAAACAGAACCTTTGAAACTAATGAAAGCCAATTCTACCAAAATGTGAACGGAGGAAAAACAAAAAAAGAACAACCAAATCCGACAGAAACAAAACTCTACTGGAGTAATATATGGGAAGAGCGACGAGATCACAATAGAAATGCCGAATGGCTGAAAGACATGAAAGAAGAGTTACAACAAATAGAAGAAGGAATAGCGAATGAAATCAGCAAGGAAACCCTAAAGAAAACCATAGGGAAAATGGCAAACTGGAGAGCACCAGGGCACGACGGGATACATGCATACTGGTTCAAAAAATTCGCAACCTTACATGAAAATCTGAGAAGACGTATACAGGAAGCAAGCGTACCAGACTGGATAACAAAAGGTAGAACCACACTGCTACAGAAGGACACGGAGAAAGGAACCGTCCCTAGCAAATATAGGCCAATCACGTGCTTACCAACTATGTAGAAGATACTGACAGCACAACTGAAGGAACAAATCTACCACTCCCTGAATAACCGTGGACTCATCCCCAAGGAGCAGAATGAATGCCAAAAAGAAGAAGAGGAACACATGACCTGTTATATATAGATCAAAAGATCCTAAAGGAGGTAACAGGGAGGAGAAAGAATTTAGCCATGCCATGGATCGACTACAAAAAAACGTACGACAGGATCCCCCAAGTATGGATAATAGAATGTCTAAAAATGTATAAAATACCAAGCGAGATCACCGATGTAATAGAAAATGCAATGAAAACATGGAGACTGTAATTGACAGCTGATGGACAACGCATAACAGAAATTAACATACAAAGAGTCATCTTCCAAGGAGACTCACTATCACCACTACTGTTCATCATAATCATGATGCCCTTGAACAGTATTCTGAGAAAGTGCCAAGCCGGATACAAGTTCTCCAACACAGGGGGAAAAATGAACCACCTGATGTATATGGATGATCTGAAACTTTTTGCAAGGACCGAAAAGGGGCTAGAGACTAATTAACACTACCAGGATCTTCAGCCAAGATATCCAAATGGAATTTGGAATGTAAAAGTGCGCACAACTAGTTATAAGAAAATGAGAAACTTGAAACGACAGAATGCATGGAACTACCCAACCAAACAGAAATGAGGGCACTAGGGGAACAAGACGACTATAAATACTTGGGAATTCTGGAAGCGGACACCATCAGAGCAACAGAAATGAGAGAGAGAATTGGAAAGGAATACCTCAGGAGAACAAGAAAACTCCTGAAAACGAAATTATATAGCAGAAACCTAATAAAAGGTATAAATACATGGGCAGTATTACTATTAAGATACTCTGGATCGTTTATAGGGTGGATAAAAGAAGAACCGAGACAGATCGACCAGAAAACCAGGAAACTCATGACTATGTATAATGAACTATACCCAAAGGACGATATTGACAGACTCTACGTGAAAAGGAAAGACGGCGGGAGAAGTCTGATCTGTATAGAAGACAGTGTGAAGAACACGAAAAAAAGAACCAGAAAAATACATAATGCAAAACACTGAAAGAATAATTATGGCAGCGAGAGACATTGAAAAAAAAAACAACAACAGAAAACAGAGAGACAAATGACATAACGAGTAAAGAGAAGTGGGAAGAGAAACAACTCCACGGAAGATTCAGAAGAATGACAAAAGATGAGAATAACGAAAACACCTTGACATGGATGCGAAAAGGACATATAAACCGAGAAACTGAATCTCTAATACCTGCAGCACTAGATAACTCGATAAGAACCAACCATATCAAAGCAAGAATCGATAAAACACAAGAAAACAGGAAATGCAGACTCTGTAGACAAAGAGACGAAACGATAAACCATATAGTAAGTGAATGCAGCACACTGGCCCAAAAGAAATACAAAAACAGTCATGCCCAAGTGGAGAGGGTGGTGAACTGGAAATTGTGCAAACGACTGCATTTTGAGCGTACAGACAAATGGTACAAGCATAAACCTTCAACAGCACTCGAAAACGAGAACCACAAAATTCTATGGGACATAAACATAGACGGAAAACCCATCCAAGCAAGAAGACCAGATATCGCAATAATTAACAAGAAAGAAAAATCCTTTCAAATCGTAAACTTTCCTGTCCCAACTGACCAGAGAGTGAGTATGAAAGAAAAGGAGAAACGAAGCAAATACACAGAGCTAGCCAGAGAGTTAAAAGGCATTTGGATGATGAAGAAAATCAAAATAGTACCAATAATAGTTGGAGCACTGGGAACAATTCCGAAAAACTTCGAAAAAAGAATGTCAGAAATTGAAATCAGAGGAAAGTACAACGACTAACGATAATGAAAACGACTGAAATATTAAGGAAAACCTTTGAATGCGGAGAATAATACAAGAAGACAATATAACGAATAAGCCTTACAGGGAATGAAGAACACCAAAGCTGCGTATCTACAAATTCTACATCCCTATCATGCATCCCCCATAGTTTCCCCACCGCTTCTCCCAATAAAAAATTGACACCATAGAGCTGAGAAGAGTCAAAAAGGACTGAAAGACCGAGGAGAGAGCGCCAGCCAGACCTCGGTTGGACAAGCGCAAAAAGAACTGGGACTTTGGGGAGGCTTAGTATCACTCAAATTCCAGTATAAACCAATGGCCACTACAGGCGAGAAATCAATGGTAAGCGGCTGCTGCGATGATGCAAATTCATTTGCAAATACTATCGAAGGAGGTGGAGAGAACTGGACGTCTGGGGAGATTTGTTGTCACTCAACCTCCAGAGAACACTACAGGTTTCCATCCAATCAGATCGTTTGTTGACTTGTGTGAAAGCTCCATGTGAGCCAATAATAATAATAATAATAATAATAATAATAATAATAATAATAATAATAATAATATTATTATTATTATTATTATTATTAATATCGTTATTATTATTAAAAAGAAGATGAAGAAGAAGAAAAAGAAGAGGCGAATAGAAATAGGGCCACTCGAAAGTTTCAAATCAAATAGATCGATCACACCGTTAATTTATTCATGCAATTAATGTTTTTGTAATAATAAATATAATTAGAAATTTGCTGAGTGTCCTCATTGACACACCGATTCTTGTTAGGTCACCGTGTTACATGATAAGGGCTGTCCCTTTTTCATGTAAGTATAAAAATAGAGAGATTACTTAAAATGAAAATAAAATGAGAGAAAGCAGAAAGCGAACCTTGGATATAAGTTTTAAAGAACAATAGGTTTAAATGGAATGTCCAGTAAATTTTTAATTCTGATGAAATAAATAATAAATAAACTATTCAATTGTTAGAAAGAATGTGGATAATAAAATATGGGTTAAATGAATTAGATTTGCAGGTTGAATTCCTTTGTGAAAACAACAAAAGAGAAAATAAGTTATTGGGAAATCAGAATGTCGGAAACGTGCAAGTCGCGCATGTTGGGGGCACGTGAATTGTGCTCACGTGGCTGGACATGCATGGATTTCTCAATATAGGAAGTAAGAGTTAGTTAGTTAGTTAGTTAGTTAGTCAGTGAGAAACTCAGAGGGAGTCAGAGTCAGGCGATAGTCTGGGTCCAGGCATGGGTTTCAATCATCTAGAAGCGAGACGATCACTTTGAAAATTAATATGTGAACCTTTGAATTCCTGAACGCAAAGCCACCAACCGGTTCAAGCGGAAGAAGAATAAATGTTCAATGTGTTTTTATAACTCCGTCTCCTGTGTCCATCATTACATGAAAAAGGTATTGTCTATTTATGTGTACAATCTATTTGAAATTCATCAAGCGAGTCAAAATTAAATCTTATAATTTTTAAGATTAGCAATCATGAATCGTATTCTTTGGATTATTTAGACTACTTTACTTACTTGGATTGTTTTTTCCAATACATTTCAGCCGATGTAAACTACGACCTTCTTCAGGTGCACCCATTCAAACGTGACAGTTCATGCTAAGTTTTCTCGACGTAGGTAGATTATTCTCGTGTTTTCACCAAAGTCCGTGTAGAAGTCTTAATTAAGTCGTAATTGCATTCTTAATATCGCCCGTACATAGGCTAAACCTTCCAGCTCTAGGAAACTGACACACAGAACGTAGCATTTTAATCGTTGCACCACGGGTCGTTACTGGTTGTATTGTAGTCTGATAGTGAAATAGTTTGGTAGTAAAACTAATAACATACACTTTTTCAGTTTTATTCTGAGTTAGTATCACCTGTTGTAAAGGGGTGAAGTTCTAATTGACGGTGTTCAATATGTAGAAGGTTTAATCCTCACTAAAAGCGATTAATTTTCTTAAAAACATAATACTTAACAGTTTTTCCAGTCATCAAAGATGAAACGAGAAAATCAACCCTCATAAATTAAATAAAGCGTTCAGTTCGAACGTCTGAGTTCGAAAAATTACGCCCGAAGATTTTACTGATTGAAACATTGTAATAATAACCTAGGTGCTAATAGTAGTCTTAATAATAAAGGAAAAAAATTGAAAAAAGCTTCTATAATTTATGTACGACAAACTAAGGCACGACAAATGATTTCTGCTGATTCTCTATTAGTGTGATGTTCAGACACGACAGATGACTATATGACAAATAGCTCCTGCTTTTTTTTTTTTCACGAAAAAAATCTTTGTAAAAAAAAAGCAAACAATTTTACTTACAGACTTGGTGGGTATTATAAAAATATAGGAGTCAAACATAAACGCGCTAAATATCCTAAATCGTAAATGTTCTATTTTTATGGAAATAAATCCAGACAAAGCGTGGATCCCCTTAATGAAAGAAGCTAAAAAGAAAGAACGATGATTATAGCACAGGCAGCGGATGCCTATTGACCTTAGTCTTGAAAAGACCAAGGTTAAAAGTAGGGGGGAACGATCAGCAGGAAGTTTGCAGTTCTTGGGAAAGCAGTTATTGGAATAGGATGTTGTATTTTAATGAGGTATCAAAACAGCGAATTGATGAAGACCACTAGACCAACGAGTCAAACGAGCTGAAAAAAAAACAAACAAACAAACAGTGGACAGATCAGACAATTCTTTAAATCATATGTCATAATAGCATTTATAGAAAAAACCGTTTGTGAGAATTATATTGCAGAGAGGATAGAGTGCGGCCAATTAATTGAGAATGATATTGCAGAAAAGATAGTGCCAATTAAATTGCAGATTATCAAACACTCTCAAATGGGACCGAGATTCACCAGTACGACAGCAATACTACATACATAGTCCGATAGTAGAATAGTCTCAGGTGTGAAAAAGTGCTTAGGACGATATAGAAAACTTACTCTACAAGTAATATTATTTTGCATTTTAGTAGCAAATGCGCATGACAGGAAAAAGTAAATATATCAACAAATTATTTAATACCTACAAATATTAACCTGTTTATCTGAAAAAACAAATCTTTATTTTTTCCGAAGATTTTATTGCAAAAACAAAAACACCATGACTGTACATCTAAATTAAAATCGGTTGCTTCTTTTCGTTATTGGCATAAGCATTCCAGTTTGCTCGAATGCCGTGCTTAAACATTACACAAATAATGAATCAGCGAGGACCATTTGTCGAGCCTTATTGCACCCGTGCCTTATTGCACCTTGTCATACCTGAATTTGTCGTAAAACCCTTAAAATAATACACTTATTCTTAATAAATTGTTTCCTGCGTGCAATATGCATCTAACCATAAAAATATTTTAAAAAATACGTAATGAGGTTCGTTGCTTTTTCATGGGAGAATAAAATCAACTCTTTGATGGCCTTTATGACATTCGAATCGTTCTATTCAAATGATAGACAAGGCCGTAAAGCCAGATGCCTCTCTCCTCTCTTATAACAAATAAATTATCTTCCAATATCTGACACGTTTCAAGTCAGAGTATCAAAATAACAAATATAATTCTACGCCCCCTCTCCCTTCCCCCCAGAACAACAACAATAACAACAACAACAACAACAATTAAAAAAAGACAACACCTGTTTAACGGATGACCCTTCTTGGGGTCATCTTAAACGAACTGATTCAACGAGGAAAATTGTATAGAATCAGGTAACATGGCGTCGGAGCGTTGTTGACACGTGGGATGTTTGACACTCATCTTACGTCGCGCTCCTCCCACTCACGATCCTGCCCGAGGAAAGTGACCTCTACAGTAAACCCCAATCTGCGCAGTGAAGCGAAAAGAACAGTACGTGTGTTGTTATTGACGAAGACATGCTGAGGACTGGAGTATTTAAAGGAAATAAGAAACAGTGTCAGACGTTTTTCAGTTTCAAAGGTGCTTAAATTAAGTCAAACGGTTTTATATTTGTGTCGTCATTATTACAGGCACCCATATATATATATATATATATATATATATATATATATATATATATATATATATATATATATATATGTGTGTGTGTGTGTGTGTGTTAAATTTGTAGTTCTTTCAGATTTGAATTTCATTCAGAAAAATACAATTTTCCGAAACAATAATTTATTATTTGAACAAAGAATACAATTAAAAGCAATTCTTTAACCCATGGATTTTCAATGTAGGCTCATCTCCTCAGAGGAAAAGTCATTAGCAACATATTAAATCTAGTTTGAAATAATTTTGCTATTGAAAATACATAGAAAATATATTAAATATTACATCTTTGTAAGAGACATAAAGAAAATAAGGTTCGCAACAAAGAAATGATATGAGATTTTGGTATCCAAGTGGAGGGGGTAGTCCTTGAATAGAGTGGGATGATGTTGTAAGATTGCAAATTAGTTAAAAAATCAACGTTGAAAATAAATTCCATTTTTTTTTTGAAACATCATGCTTGGTAATTAGTAATTGCACTTCGGAGACGGAAGATCATGAAATAATATCCGCCTCATTTTTTTTTTTACAAGGAAAGTATCCACTGGATAATGTTCTCAAATCTAGAGGCTGAGCTCCAATCTCTTGTCCCTCCTCGCCAATCTTTCACGATAAACACCTGTCTAGCTGAAACAAACTGTCAATATTTTTCCCCACCCTTTATCTGTGCCAAAATCAAAACGTAGATTCAATGAACAAAGCTTTTTTCTTAGAAGAGCACGCCTGTGGAACTCTCTTCCGTTTGCCTGTTTCCCACCAAACTACAACTTGGATGTCTTTAACGTAAGTAAGACACTTTATCAGATCTTCATTACTAGCGATTACTACGATATTATCCCATTGATTACTGTACACTCAATAACCCTTATCCCCAAGTAGCTTCCGGGCTTTGATAAGTGGTGACCTTTATGTAAAAAAAAAAAAGATTAAAATCCAGCATGAAAATTCCAAAATATTTTTGATAAAAGATAAGATAGATGAAAAGTTCAAATCCGAGGGTGGATTTTACAATTTAGAGAAGTTTAAAAGGAAAAAGATAAATGGGTATGTTTTTAAAGGGATTATTATCCAGTGCCTCCAATTAAATTAAATTAAAAGAGAAAGAAGTAAAGAGGAAAATATCACCTCAGCATATATATATATATATATATATATATATATATATATATATATATATATCATATAGTCATCCACACACAGTACTGTTTCGCTGTTTCACAGCTCATTAGTACGGCTAGACAGGCAACTACCTCAAGCCAGGATTGAAACCCGATCGTCTGTACCTCAGTGAAGGGTCCTAACCATTACGCTATTGGGGGCTGCTGAGCTAGTAGTGAGTTTAATGATGTTTTCACATCGTCCGAAATACCTCCGCTCGATTTGTTTACACAAAGAGTGTCGCTAATATGCTAATGGTAATTCGTGTATCACTTCTCAATATGCTCAACTCAAGCCGAGGAGCATTATATATATATATATATATATATATATATATATATATATATATATATATATATATATATATATATATACTGAGGTGATATATATATATATAGAGAGAGAGAGAGGGAAAGAGAGAGAGTGACACAGAGAGAAAAAGATAGAAAGGGAGAGAATGATTGATAGATAGATAGATAGATAGATATATAGAAAGAAAGAGAGATTATTCTTTTTACTCTTATTTTACCTCAAATAAGGCACAGTGCTATTTTTGCTGTAAGGTGTTAGAACAAAATTCACAGAAATACTGTGTAGGGAGGTTGACAGTGAAATATCTGTCACATTACCCTTGAACCGTTGCATGTCAGTACAGTCGGGGAAACAGGGACCCCGAACGGAATTCCAAAGTCTAGCAGCTTGAGAGAGGATTTGTATTTGAGTAGAAGGCTTTACGGCATCTAGGGATCTATACAGTGTAGAGGTAGGATTTTGCTGATTCTCTGAATTATCGGGGGTATATATGACGAGGGGTACCAGAGCGTTGAGTTTGCCAAAGCACATTCCATTAAAATACTTGTAAAAGTGGCACAGAGATGCAATCGATCGTCGATGGGACAGAGGTTGGAGTATGGTTGCTAGTGCGTGACCTATAAGGTTGTGCATATTTTTTGAAAACCCTGTCTAGAAGTTAGAGACTACTGACAGATGCACCAGCCCAGATGTGGCAACAATAATCCATGCGTGGAGATACAGGATACTCGCGGGTGTGGGTAACCATCTAACACGTGAGAGAGAGAGAGAGAGAGAAAGAGAAAGAGAGAGAGAGAGAGCACCTTCTTCACAGTAACATTAGCAATTACCTCAATGTATTTGTCCCACTTCATGTTTTGTTGAATGTTAATACAAGGAGTTGGAACGAAGCACATGAGGTAGTGTATCGCTTACCATAGCGATCGCTGGCTGAGAAGATTTCTTGTTATTAAAGGAAAGAAGCTTAGTCTTGGCAGAATTGAACGTTACCATTCATTCACAGTTTTATTCCACTAGACTGGATATCTTCCTCTCGGCTTTATCCATTAACTTTGATATGCATTCAATCGTTTTCCCTTCGAGTCTATTGTAGAGTGTTGTGTCATCCAAAAATACTCATCTCAAAACAATTTTATCAGGACAACCAATTGCGAATATCAGGAATTATGAAGGTCCAAGGATCGTCTCCTGTGGCACACCCACATTTATACAGAGTGAAACGATAAAATTTTCGTCTATAAGAGATGACATCATTCCATTTCCGTTTGATGAATCCAGGTTTTCTTTTTGTTACAGGCCATCTACTAGTTGAGACTAGTTGTGTGCAAGCCCCCTAGAGCAATAAGACCGTTCTATCCTGTCTGAAAGTGACAAAATGTTCAACAAGCGAGATCGTAGAGGCGCCGTTGTGCAACTCATGCTCTCTAACGATCTAAGTTATGACAACACGATCATTGCCAGCACCCTCAAAATGCATCGCAAATAACAGAGATGTGATCAGGGTGATTAAAACAAAGTTTGCGACCACAGTTATTGCCATTTTTTTTTTTACAAGGTGGTCACCACTTATCAAGGTCCGGAAGCCACTCAGCGATAAGGCTTATTGCATGCGCAGTAGGTTGTGTTGAGATTTAATAAAGTGTCTACTAAAGGGCCGGTTCATCAGGAATTTGTTTACGTTGGACTTGAAGACATCCAGGTTGTAGTGCGGTGGGAAACAGACAGACGGAACAGAGTTCCACAGGCGTGCAGTTCTAAGAAAGAAGCTTTGTTCATGGAATCTACGTTTTGATTTAGGCACAGGTAAAGAGTGGGGAAAATATTTGACAGTGGTTTTAGATAGACGGGTGTTTTTCGTAAAAGATTGGCGAGGGGGGACCAGAGATTGGAGCTCAGACGAACACCTGCCATGGAAATAACGATAAAACAAAGATAGGCTCGCAACGTCTCTTGTGGGAGAGAGGTTGCAGGGAAGAGAAAAGGCATCCCCACTAAGCCACGAAGTCTATTTTGTACTCTTTCAATGCAGGATAGGCTGTTTTTAGCAGCTCCTGCCCAGATATGGCAGCAGTATTCCATCCTTGGACGTACTTGGCTTTTATATAGATAGAGAATTGCATCAGTAGTGAGATATCTTCTGGAGCGGTAGAAGGATCCCACCATCTTTCCAGCGACTTTGACAACAGACTTGATGTACGTGTTCCATTTCAGATCAGGAGTAAAGGTCAAGCCCAGAAGCTTGTCAAAACATGGGGCTTCTCCTAGACTACCCACCTGACTACAACCTGGATGTCTTCAAGTCCAACGTAAACGAATTCCTGATGAACCGCCCCTTAAGTAGACACTTTATTAAATCTCAATACAACGTACTATACATGCAATAAGCCTTATAACTGAGTGGCTTCAGGGCCTTGATAAGTGGTGACTACCTTGTAAAAAAATTGGATGCCAAATGGAGATCAGAGCATTGATGATGTAAAGGTAGGAGCTTGGTTTTAGATGCATTAAAGGTAACCAGCCACGCCTTCGACCACTGTACCACGCGCTAGAGATCAGAGGAGAGAGAATCAGAGAGAACTTTGTCATTTACAGCCTTTGATGTGTTGCCGTAGATGATCGTGTCATCAGTATAGATGTCAACGAATGATTTAAGTATGTGTTTAGGTGTGGTTTCAAGTGAGGGTCACATCATGCCACCTCGCATCTTCGAAGTCGCTTTTAAATGTAAGATTGTTTACTTACATATTTTTTATAAACTATTCTGTGGTGTTTTTCCCACTTTCTTGGTGCTTTAAAGGGTGAGGTTATCTGCCCTTTGTTTATATTCTAGTTGTCCCCACCTTTTTGCGACGTATTATTTGTAATTAATTTATTATTTAAATAT
Organism: Euprymna scolopes; assembly: GCF_053919585.1. Lineage (NCBI taxonomy): Eukaryota > Metazoa > Mollusca > Cephalopoda > Sepiida > Sepiolidae > Euprymna > Euprymna scolopes. The sequence goes on along the minus strand of NC_136482.1, from coordinate 129,450,490 downwards.
TTATTTAAATATTTTCTACGTGCATAAAATTAAGTTGTCTATAGAGATGACATGTTTCGAAGTTTCACTTCTCGTCAGTATAGCTAAACTTATTAAGACTCGAACTCACCACCGCTCGATACGTAGCCTGACGTTTTAACACCGGACCACGGGGAAAATTAAATAGAATATTAGAAACAAAATCAAAGCACACACAAAAAAAGAAAATATATGCAAATAAAAGTTTTTAAAAAATCCAAAATAAATAAAAACGGAAATTATCAGAAAGGTAAATATGGTAAAGGGATCAAAGAAAAAAAATTAATAAAAATACAAAGACGAATACTAACAATAAAGGTAAAAAAACCTACGAAAATTCGAACATAAAAATTCAAAATATAAAATGAAAAATTAACAAAAGTAAGGAAAGGAAAATATGAATGGGAAAGACAGGAAAATGCCAAAACAAGATGTCGTGAAAGGAGAAATAAAAGAGAAAGACAATACTATGGTAATGAAAACTTAGAAATATGTGGAAATATAAAAAGATGAATAAAAAAAACAAATAAATTATAACATAGCAAAAAGAAGCCAAAATAGGAATGAAAAAGAAAAAAATATAATAAAATTAATAAAGATAAAAAACAATCAGCACATAAAAATAAAAATAAAAATAAATGGAAGAAAAATAAATGGAAAAATGTAAAGAAAATAAAGAAATGTGAACAGAAAAAGTAGAATTGTAAGAATCGAGGTTAAAAAATCTAAGAGAAAATTAAAGAAGAGAATTAAAAAAAATTCTTTTAAATAAAAAGGAACAAAAATATACATGAAACGGCAGAAAAAGTAGAATTGTACCTAAATAAGAATCGAGGTTAAAAAATCTAAAAGAAAATTAAAGAAGAGAATTAAAAAAATTTCTTTTAAATAAAAAGGAACAAAAATATACATGAAACGGCAGAAAAAAGTAGAATTGTACCTAAATAAGAATCGACGTTAAAAAATCTAAAAGAAAATTAAAGAAGAGAATTAAAAAAATTTCTTTTAAATAAAAAGGAACAAAAATATACATGAAACGGCAGAAAAAGTAGAATTGTACCTAAATAAGAATCGAGGTTAAAAAATCTAAAAGAAAATTAAAGAAGAGAATTAAAAAAAATTCTTTTAAATAAAAAGGAACAAAAATATACATGAAACGGCAGAAAAAGTAGAATTGTACCTAAATAAGAATCGACGTTAAAAAATCTAAAAGAAAATTAAAGAAGAGAATTAAAAAAAATTCTTTTAAATAAAAAGGAACAAAAATATACATGAAACGGCAGAAAAAGTAGAATTGTACCTAAATAAGAATCGACGTTAAAAAATCTAAAAGAAAATTAAAGAAGAGAATTAAAAAAATTTCTTTTAAATAAAAAGGAACAAAAATATACATGAAACGGCAGAAAATAAAAACCATCTGAATAGTGCATTAAACAAGTGAAGCATGCATGCTCCCCCGTGAGTGCATAGTGAACGAGGCATAAAAATGACAAAGTTCAGCATTTGTCGCCCTCCCTTACCCATTTAGCCCAACGGGAAAAGTACGACTCGGCCATACAAGGAATAGAGGAATAGCCGAACGAAAAATCCACCGTACACGACGTTGGGAGTCAGCGATCTGACGAGGGAGCCACATGTGGGGTTACAACAGAACAACACCAGAAAAAACATAATAATCAACGTAGAACCCCAAAACAGAACAATAAAAATAAATAAAACATGAAAAAAGAAGAGAACAGCTGTGAAAAAAGCGATAAGATTAAAAAGTTTTTAAAATTACGGAAGGAAAAGAATCGCTGAATTCGTTAATAAAATACAGGAAAAAGAAAAAAAAAACAATGGAAAGAAAATATTTTTAAAAATAGGAGAAAATTAAAAAAAAAAGTACGGAAAGTATAAAAACGGGAAGAATGCAAAACTAAAAATAGAATAGAAAAAAAAAACGCAATAAAAACCACTAAATTTACAAGAAAAAGCAGAAAACTGTGAATCATGGATGAATAAAAATTCCGGCAATGTGACAGCCGTTGTAGAAAAAAATGGTAGAGCGCCAAATTGTACTCAGCTCATAAAAACGTCAAGCACCTCTTTAAAAGCTTTAACAAACATTTGGTAAGAATATAACATTGTTTTGAGCACCATCTTCAAATGTCTATGACCCAAGTTCAACTGTTGTTCCCGAAATGTCAGGTTATCAACAAGACATAAGGAATTAAAACAAGTTACAGTCAGTAGCACAGTTAACACTTGGCTATATGTTCTTTAAAGGTTTCCGTGTAAATATACATTTACAATATATATATATACACTTGTGCCCGATATTATTCATACCCCTCGGATCTTTGAGATTTCTATAAGATTATTGCTCAAACCAGAAGGTAGACAATATTAAAGGGATTTCAAACAATAAATCAAGCATAAGCATTTAATTTAAACTCAACAAATAAATAAATTATGCAAGTTTGAAACATTATACAAAGAAAAACAATAATGGCACTAGTTCAAAATTATTCATACCTCTCTTACTAATAGTCAATAGCATGCCCTTTATTCTTAATAACTGCCTGTAACCGTTTGGGATATTTATCAACAAGGTTTTTACAAGCATCAACACTGATTTTTGACCATTCTTCAATGCAGTAGTTCTCCAAATCCCTCAAATTTCTAGGTTTCCGCTTTTTAACCTCAGTTTTCAATATGTGCCAGAGGTTTTCGATAGGGTTCAGGTCGGGACTCTGGCTAGGCCATTCCAAAACATTAATTTGATTATCCTCAAACCATTTCTTGACTATTTTGGCAGTATGTTTTGGATCATTATCCTGTTGAAGGACCCAGTTTGGTCCTAAATGGAGCTTCTCCGCATCCTGTCTAATGTTTTTCTGGAGTATCTCCAAATATTGCTCCTTCTTCATGGTTCCATCTATCTTGACCAAACTACCTGGACCACTAGCCGAAAAGGAGCCCCAAAACATTAGGCTACCACCACCATGTTTCACCGTGGGTATGGTGTTCTTTGGGTTGTAAGCTTCTCCTTTCTTCCTCCAAACGTAAGAAGCATCCATATGGCCAAACAATTCAATTTTTGTTTCGTCAGTCCACAAAATACTTGAGAAAACGGACTCTGGAGAATTCACATGGTTCCTAGTAAACTTTAGACGTGCTGCAAGGTGTTTTCCGATGTGCAATGGAGTCCTTCTTGGTCTTCTTCCTTTCAGACCATTTTCATGCAGAGTCCTTTGCAATGTTTGCCTTGATATTTTTATGCCAGAAGACTCCAGATTTTCTAAAATGTCCTTAGTAGTGGTGGTTGGATTTGCATTAACACTTCTTACAATATTCCTGGTGGCTCTAGCAGACAGTTTCCTTTTCCTTCCTCTACCAATCAAGTTGTTTGTTGTGTGGTGACTCTGGAATTTTTTGATGATGCTCTGTACTGTTGCTGTAGGGACCTCAAATTTCTTGGAAATTGACTTTTAACCTAAACCATCCTTATGTGAATTCGCAATTTTAGTCCTAAGATCATTACTAAGCTCTTTTTTCTTCCCCATTCTAATAATTTTTATTCTTTTATTGGTTTTCAGTTGATATCATTTTAATTTCTGAAAAATGCAAAAAACAAAATGAAATTAATCAAAGGTTGTATAAAAGCATTCAAAATAAGAATCAAACAGGAAACAAACAGTCAGAAACTCGATTAATACTGAAAAAATAAGGGGGTATGATTATTTTTGAACATTGCAGATTTTATAAATAGCTGTATATTTCTTTTATTACAAGTATCCCGAGATTTTAAAATGACTAAAATGATCAGAAGAGGTTTATTAAGAATATGTATCAATATGGACGTAAACAATAAATTCTAACAAAGTTACACCTAATAAACTCAATTTTCAAGGGGGGGTATGAATAATATCGGGCACAACTGTATATATATATATATATTTATATATATATATATATATTATATTATCTTCGTATAAATTTGTATTTAGACAAACTTCTTGGTTGCGTATGTGCTAAGATAGTTCAGTTACTGAAGGTCTTGGATAAGGTCGTACTAGATATATGCATGTACATATGTAGCCAAAATATCCGTATGCACATAACTTTATTATAAGATATAAATATACTTCTTACTGAGCATTTTAACAACGGTAGTTACATAGGACAAGCTATATGAAAAAAACAATCCGTGTAAGTTTCATATATATATATATTATTATTATTATTATTATTATTATTATTATTATTATTATTATTATTATTATTATTATGTACCCAGATACAAAATTATAAAGCGAATTATATCACTTTTTAGACTATATTAAAATTGTATTTTTTAGAATATCCGTTCGCAAAATATTATAATAGTTGAAAGAACGCCCAATATCCAGAAATTCTAAACGAAATTGCAAGAAGCACGTACGGACAAATAATGAACGAATGCTACGTTGCAAGCATTGCTGAAAAGATTCACAAATCATGTCCTGAAGCATGCTGTAATAAAACACATTGCAGATGAATTCAAGATTGACGTTTGAAAGCGCTACTACTATTCTAGACGACAATGACTTCGGTTTTTAACTGGAACAATTTCCCTACATTCCTTTACGAATAAGAAGCAGTAAAAATGTTCTGCTGCAAGTAGAATTCCGATGGCAGCACTATATAAAAGGATAAAAGCCGTAAAATTAGACTCAAATTCTGTAAACATTTGTTAACTAATGAAAATTAAACTGATCGTGTTCAACTTTGCTTTCAACACTTATGAATAGCGAAATATTTAGCGATATGCTTGATGGATTTCTTTTTGACGAAAAATGAATGTACATAACTTAATACCGTAAACGATCAACTTCTCTCCGATTCTCTCTCCTCTGATCTTGGTCACGTTGTACAATGGGGAAAGAAGTGGCTGGTTACTTTTAATGCATCTAAAACCAAGCTTTTATCTTTACACCATCAACATTCTGATCCCCATCTGGCATCAATTGAAATGAATGGCTCTCGTCTTGGGGAGGCTTCATGTTTTGACAAGCTTCTGGGCTTGACCTTTATTCCTGATCTGAAACATGCATTAAATCCGTTGCCAAGGCCGCTGGAAAGATGGTGGGATCCTTTTATCGAGCCAGTAAATATTTCACTGCTGATGCAATTCTCTATCTATATAAGAGCCAGGTACGTACAAGGATGAAATACTGTTGCAACATCTGGGCAAGAGCTGCTAGAAAGGACTTATCCTGCCTTTATAGAGTTCAAAATAGACTTTGTAGCCTCGTAGAAGATGTCTTTTCTCTTCCCTGCAACGAAAGATGTTGCGAGTTTGTCTTTGCTTTATCCAGCCTCTCTCAGTATCGGTATTTCAATTGAAGATGTTCGACTGAGCCCCAATATTTAGTTCCTCATTTTAAAACATTTACTGCAAGAACTTATCTAACACTAGGCCGAATTTTAATATTACCCAACACGTTATAGCCTCAGTCGCAAACAAAAAATAGAAAAGAACTTCAACTCGTTTTTTGTTGTTGTTATTGTACACCATTTATTTCCTCATTCTCCAATCATGCGTTACTTCTCGTTACGTTGTGGCGTCTTTTACGTGATCTCGAACGTCATCCGTGTCTCTAACATGATCGCCTTCTCGAACGTGCTCTCTATTTTTGTCTTCTTTTTCTTTATCGTGACGTCATTTCGCTCACGGCTCGATATTTGCATATAACTCTCCGCGCTATCTTACAGAATGTCGATGAGCAACGATATTTTGAAAGGGATTATAATATGTAAAACAGTTAGCCGCAAGACTGCTTTCCTGCTGATTAAAATTGATCGTTATCAAATTTAATGTCAACAAATTCCAGTCATGACCTGTTTCAAAAGTAATAAAAATCATTTCATATCATGGATCAAGATTATTACTCCCATAATGTTCCTCATTTCTCAGCTGCAGTTTTCATAAACTTTTATTATCGCGTGGCTTTTTTCAGTGAAAAGCGAATGACTTTGAAAGTAAAAGAAAATCTATCACTATTGAACAATGATATCTCTTTTTCATCCATGCATCAGGAGGAAAGTTCGTAGACAGAGCTTCGTTGTAAGTGCTTCCCGTTTGTGGAACACCTTACTGCGGGCCTGATTCGCTGCAGATTATAACATAGTCGTATTAAAATTAAATGTCAACAAAAATTTTCAGAAACCATCTCCATAGTTTATCAAATATCTTCCTCATATTTCGGCTTAACATTTTTCCATCTCATCAATAATTATTCTCGAGTGGCTTTTGGTCTTGATAAATAGTAATTCAGTATCAAATAGAAATATTAATATTGTTACACGATCTCTGTAACATACTGCCTACGTACATACTAATACTATAATTATTATGAAGAATCTAAATAGTGGATAGTGATACAGCTATTAATCAAAATTATGTCTGTCAACTCGTAGATAGTAACAACAGTATTACCATATCGATAAGTAGGTCGTAACGTGATAACAATAGCAGTGATATATAGCTATGTAGACACTTTATGAAATCATGACAATGGAAATAATGTATAAATTTAGCCAGAAGGAACTAATTGAAACATTGACTATCAGATAAAATGTCTTGGCTTTTCCACCCCTGACATTTTATGACCTAAAACCTTAGGTTATTTGACCTTTCCCTTCCATTGTCGGCATTATCGTATTTGCTTAAATTACGTTTTATATCTATCATGTTTTATATATATATATATATATATATATATATATATATATATATATATATATATATATATATATATATATAAGTATCCTTTTCTTGTCCTCTTCTTCCACTCTCCGACGTTAAGATACTCAGAATTTTATCATTTATCATTTCTATCACAATAAACCAGTCAAATTTGGAAACAAATCAGCTAGGCACAATTATAGATAAAATATATTTAGTTTAATCGCCTTTTTGCAAATTAGGCAAAAAGGATTTGAAAACTCTTCGTGGAATTTTGTTACTTTCGATTTTGTGGGTATTTTTATTCTTATTCATTCAACATTTGGACTTTATCTAAGAGGAATAGACCAGTTGTAGATGAATCGATCAGATGAGGCAAAAATACTTCATGCATAGACAAATGGTGGCTTCGTAGAGATATAGTATATACGGTCAAGGGTTAGGGTTAATTTTCTAGCAGGGTAGAGAAAACCCAACTTCTTTGTAGCAACCTTGGCAATGTCTTCAATGTTATTGTTCCAATTCACGTTGCCTGTCAATTTTATGAATGTTAAGCCGAGGAATTTAAACAAGGAGCTCTAAAGTAGCGTAATATTACTCATGCCAAAAAGTGCTCGAGAAGTTTCTGGTAATTGTTAAAGGAATGGAATTAATCTTGAAAGAATTCAATGTTTCCATTTACGTCCCTATTTCATTACAAACTGGAAGTCATTTGCTAAGGTTTCATCCATTGCCTTAGATGTGTGCATATTCATTTTCTTCTCGTGTTCGTTAAAAAGAGCGGTGTCATCAACAAATACATTCATCTTGGAGACAATTTTATTAAGTACTAGCCTGGGTGCCCAGCGTTGCCCGGCGTTGTCCGGGTGTTTGTAGGTGTGTGTTGAACAACAACAAAAAAACGTTGGCAGGTTCGAACCCGTGACGCGAAGGCGGAAAAGTGGAGTAAATTGCGAGCGCAAATAAAAAAGGAGTAGTAAACAGGTTCGAACCCGTAACGCGCCAGAGAAAAGAGAGGTTCAAAAAACAAACAAACGATCTTATCGATGCGCCTTCCGCGATTATAACGTCATGAGCTATCGAAATAACGTCTTTTAGGCGACGTCATTGACGCGAGGTTTGAATGACTTGCAAAAATGTCAGCGAAAATATCGACTCTTTCCTGTAGAAAAGTGCCCAGTTGAGGGTGAAAGAGTTAATGTTTTTAGCCAATTTTTCGATAGTTTTCATCCGAAGGGTCGTGCTTCAAAATGATATGGATCTTGTGAAAATCCGCAACCTCTGTCGAAAGTTTTAAGCAGACATACATACATACATACATACATACACACACACGCATGTATTTAAACAAACAGGTGAGATTTATATTATAGATGGCATTTATGAATATGAGGACTATTAAAGGTTCGAGTATCGACTCTTAAGGTACACCTGCATTTACATCATGCTGTATTGATGTATGATAAAAAAGGATAACATGTATTTTTATTTTGTCTAAGAAGGATATGATTATATTAAATATTCATCCAGTGATACAGTATGAGTTAGTTTTTATAAGAAGACCTTCGTACTAAACCCTATCATAGACTTTAGCTATATCAGTACTACCGCTCTAGAATACCCTGCTTTATTTAGTGCATGCTATATAGGTTCAGAATACATCTGCAATAGAACGATCTTGACTAAATCAATACTGTCGAGCGGAAAGAAGTATAGAGACTATTAAGTGGTTAGGGTTAGTGTTTGGTTGATTAAAAACTCAAAGATGTTGACAAAGAAAGATTAATGAGGTGATAATTGAGTGGGTAAGTTCTTTCACCAGAATTCCTGAATACTGGTGGCACAGAAGCAATTTTCGATAAGGCATTTGTAACGTTTGAAGATAACAGGTGCCACTCCACCGGAACATTTATAATAGTATATCAGGGAAGAGATCAGACTCACGCGCTTTCGAGGTGTATAAGTTTTTTTTCTATATCACGAACATTAGAAGGGATGATTTTCAGATCATCGTGTGCGGGGTCTCTCTGCAAATGGAAATTTGAGAGAGAGATATGGTGGTGGAGAGAGAGGCGAACTACAATGCAAGCAGGTCAGCCTGCTCGGTTATCTTACAAACAACTTCACGGTTGTTTGATAGTCGGGCAAATGTTGAATGCCTATTATTTACCACATGATTATAAATCTTCCAGAAATCGCGAGTTCTTAATTTCTACGACCCAATGTGTTTTCTGGGGATTTCTTGGGTGCGGCTATTTCAGTCTCACAATTACTGCTAGCCTCTAGAAATATTTGCCTACTTTTACTTGATTTATGGCGGATAAATCTGCGAAATCCATACTGCATTAGTTGAAGTGAAACATCGATGGCTGTCTATAAAACTTCCCTGAGGGAATATGTGCTTCAATTGCTGCTTTGAAACCTTCAGAAGTCTTATTTGTACACTGTTCAACAGGAAGAAAAAATATACTATTCTCTGTGGTATCTCCGCTGTGATCTCTGATGGCTTTCTTTTAGCAATGATTTTTCAACTTGAGCTGAAAAGATTCTGGTGAGTTTTAGTATATTACAAGGCGATCAACCTTCACACGTGTTCTTTGGGCTTTTCTCAATCAATTCCTAGGAACTCTGACCGGAAATAGGTCAAGAAGTTAGGCTCGATGATCCTGACGATCTAGGAAGCGGGTGGGGAACGTGATAGTCTGTGTAAAGGAAGGATAAAACTATGTGTTGCTATCAGCTGCGTCTATATCATTGGCGAAACCAATCCATTTACTCCGGTTTGCATTAAGATTACCGAATACATGTACTTGAACGAAAGTATCTAATTTTGATAATATGTACTGTACGCAAAGTAATTAATATTCCGCAAATTTGACTTTCACTTTCTCTTTCTTTGAATTTTAAACGATTTATAACAGACATGATATAGTATAAACTCCCATTTAACAATTCAAATATGTCAGATTTGCATTAAATCCAATCCGTAATCACTATACGTCTATTATAACAAATGTTTCATAATTTCAATTTCTTCTTAAAGCAATAAATTTTAGTGATTTTCTAGAATCAAAATAATTTAATGCGTTTTCATTGACTGAAGACATTATATTCTAATTTTGGTCTTCCTAAAAATGACCTACTAATGATAAAAAACTGTTCTGTTCCGGGAATTATTTTTGCCCTTCCGGGGACGGGTATTCTTATAATATATTGATAAAATTAAGTGCATCTGCGCACTCGTTTTTATGGAGTATACGCGTGTCTATCTCTATAATAATTGAGCGAGTGTCATTTCACGCTTAACTAATCTTCTTAATTAGTCGGGATGGACTTCGCCTAAAGTCTCGGAAGCAGTCACGCTCATTTGACGGTTGCCCTTCAGATCTATATACATTTCGTTGTGTCGATACGACACATCCTGAACAAATTTCCCTTCCTGCTACCATTTCCGAGAATAACAATAAAGATAAAATAAGATAAAGTAGTTTCCATGGATATATATATATATATATATATATATATATATATATATATATATATATATATATATATATATATATATATATATATATGTATATGCGCGCACGCGCGCATGTGTGTGTGTGAATAATGAAAAGATAATAACCCGACGATATAATTTAAAACAGAGGCATACAACAACCTAAATACTCCAAGTTTCGCTCGTTTTACAGGGAGTTTTTTACATAAGAAACAGCTAAAATAGTCATTTTTCTAATACTATGTATATAAACATATCTATCTATCTATCTATCTATCTATATATATATATATATATATATATAAGTGAAAGTGTCTGTGTGTGTGTCTGTGTATCTGTGTATCTGTGTGTCTGTGTACATTTCCCTACGCAATAACTCTGTAAATTTTTAGTCTACGGACTCGAAATTTAATATACAGGTCACTGAGATTTGGGAAAATCGATGTGATCGGTTTTTGGCCAGAAATTTGGCGATTAAGTGGTCAAAGTTCAACGATTTTACGTTTGAGAACTCTACCAAACTCCTCTGACCATTTTCGGCCTACGCACTTAAAATTTTAGATATAGGTTCCTTGGACATGGATCTAACTTAATAAATTGATTTGAGTCCAAAACAATAGATATTAAGGAGTCATAATAGGGGTCAAATTTAAAAATAAAATTGACCTCTGCGGCCTCTTCCAAATTACTCAGACAATTTCTGGTCTAAATATTTGAAATTTTACATAAAGGGTATTCAAAGAAAGGGCAAGCTTTTTCATCAGTTTGGGTCGAAAAGTTTTAGTTACCAATATATAAATATATGTATGTATGTCTGTTTGCATGTCTGCCTTAAACTTTCAATAAAGGCGACGGATTTTCACAAGATTAGTATCGTTTTAAAGTCTGATCTTTCATACGACAAATATCGAAAAATTGGTTAAAAACATTAATATCTTCCCCTTCAACTAGGCACTTTTCTACAGGGGGGGGGTTCGCCGATATTTTTGACAGTTATCCTCTTCTTTAGATCGTCTAGCCTTAATTTTAAAAAATGTCTCTTCCGGTTTGGCGGTGGTCGTAACCGCATAAACGTTAGGTTTTACCCCGTTCTTTTCCTCCTATTTGGTACGGGTTCGAGCCTGCCTTTCTACTACCACATTTTTTTTTGCTCAACATACACACATCCAAACACCCGGGCAACGCCGGGCGCCCATGCTGTTAATTTTCAGTCTACAGACTCGAAATTTGATATACAGGGTACTGAGATTTGGAAAAATTGATGTGATCGGTGTTCAGCCAGAAATTTGGCTGTTAAGGTGTCAAAGTTAACGATTTGACATTTGAGAACTCTACGAAACTCCCCCGACAATTTTGGGTCCAAACACTTGAAATTTTAGAAATAGGTTCCTTGGATCTAACTTAAATCGAGTTGAGCTCAAAACAATAGATATTAAGGAGTCATAATAGGGGTCAAATTTAAAACAATTGACTTTTAATTTGTTTTTGTTTTTTTTTGCTCAGCATACACCGACAAACACCCGGGCAACGCTGGGCCGAAATGCTAGTATATCTATATATCTATAAAAGTGAAGTTGTCTGTGTGTGTGCATATTTCTCTACCAAATTACTCTGTCAATTTTCAGATTACAGACTGAAGATTTGACATAAGAAATATTGAGATTAATTAAAATCTTTTTAATCGGTTTTCGGTCAGAAATTTGGCTGCCAAGAGGTCAAAATTCAACGATTTGACATTTGAAAGCTCTACTAAACGTCTCCGTCAATTTTGGGTCTAAACATTTGAAATTTTAGATGTATATTTCTTGGACATGGATTAAACTTTTTAACATGATTTAAACCCAAAACTATATGGTGGTTAAAGTCCAAGAAAATTTTACAGCAAATTGTTGGTCTAAACATATGAAATTTTACATACAGTTTATTCAGATATGCAGCAAGCATTTTAATCAATGTTTGGGTGAAAATTTGGTTGCAAAGAAGTTAAAGTTGAAACAGTTGACCTTTGCAGACTCTACCAAACTTCTCTGGCAATTTTGGGTCTAAACAATTGAAATTTAAGATGTAGGTTACCTGGACATGAGTATAACTGTTTAATATATATATATATATATATATATATATATATATATATATATATATATATATATATATATATATATATATACCCATAAAGTTATGAAGAGTACACTTTTTTGTAGGTTGAGCACTGTTGTACGTGAAATAATGTTCCAGAATTGGCGTTAATGCAAAGTTCGTAATATACAAATAGGACACTCCTAGACATCAGCTGTCTATTTAGTTTGAAAGTGTCCGCCATCCAGCAGGATGCCACATTTATAGTCCCCCTAATAAAATAATGAATTTTATCATTATTAGCATTACGAAATATATATTTAATGGGATACAGATTTAATGAACACTTGTTCATCCGTTTATTGTTATTCGGATCTAGCCTCCCCAGCATGCTCACGCCATCGAGAAAACTTAATCATATATGATGTATGCCAGTCGGTTAAACATTAAATTTATCATTTTACGTTTATGTAATTTGGTATATTCTTAAACAAGAGATACATTTTATAACAACAAAAATGATGTACATTTTGTTAAAAAAACAAGCAATGAATTACTAAGACTATTAGTTTCTGCTGTTCTGTGATTTTATTTACACAAGTTTAATGTCTGTAGTTAATGTGTTCAGGGAGTGTAAGATCTCACAACAGATATTGTTGAAATGGTTTTGTGTGGCGTTGCTGTTGATATTCGCTCATAATACCAGCTCTTACCTTGATTTGATCTTCTTCGCGCTAGATCTTCAAGATAGATGTAACATAATTCATTGAATTATTTAATGATATATAAATCCATTCACGAGAAATATAAACCACCAGAAAACATATGTCATGGTGGAAGTCAGTTTTACCTAATTCAGGATTAAATGGACTAACTCAAACACAATAAATACAGTTACGAAAAGGTGTTGTAGCAGTTATGGTTAGTTATGGCGCATATTTCGATATTTTAAAACAGCTCTAAAATATAAAGAAAGTCATGCAGGATTTTTTGCAAGTGTATAGAATCATTTTACATAAGCACGTTCCGTTTTACATGTAACCAGCGGAAGCTATGGTTGCAAAAAAAAAAAAAAAAAGATCAACACGATTTTCGCCAGACTGTTACAGACTCATAAATTACTGGAAAAAAATCGAAGAATGTATTTTTTTTTTAGGATCTTTATGACTAAATAATGTGGGGAAATCAAGATTTTTAACTAAAGAATTTTGAAATAAAAAAAAAAAAACGAAATTTACCCACAAAGGACATTGAAACAAAAATAGAAAAATATATTCCGATTCTGCCAATGACAATAATACAGGGAAATAATTGATGGAAATCGTGTTTAAAACATTCGAATTACTAGTCACAAGTAGTTTCATTAAAAAGGATAAAGAAAAATGTTGATTTCACGGAAGTCAACCAGAAGAGAAGAAGTTATTTGCTCTATACGGAACAAGGCTTGTTATAGTGTAAGGTAATCCACGAAATCACACCCACACACCCACACCCACACACCCACACACACATACAAAAACAATTGCATCATTAATGCCAATTACCGAAAAGTTAATAGCCGAGAAAACATACTTCCGCATCCCAAAACGAGGAAACAGCGATGTTTTATGTATTAATACGACTTGGAAGAGTTTTGTAAAAAGTTAAAAACTATATTTATCGTTTCCACACATTGAACTAGACGTCTTGCTATATAATTTCATTCTACTGCATTTTATATAAATTATGTGTGGTTATTTTGTTCATAATATCTCAGACAACTTTTTAATTGAGTACGTAACTTCTTTTTATGAGGTAAACCACATATTAATTATTATTAATAATTACTTAATAAAGAATATATATATATGTATATATACATACATACATATATATATATATTTATATATATATATATATGTATACACAATTATTTCCGCAGCAAAAAAAAGTTTCAGCCTACAAGAGCCATGACAGCCGACGAACGGTAAGTCCAAACATGAGTTTCGCCCTCATATGGGTTCATTAGTTAGACATATCCGAACGTGGGATTCGAAACCCGAGCTTCTTGCATGCGAAGTAAGCCAACTATATATATATATAAAGTGCAGCACAAAAGAAAACTGAAGATGATTTTGAATATAATTGTTATTTTTTGGATAGAAGAATTTTTAATGTGTATGTACCATTTGCTATTTCGAGCAAAAGAATATATTACCTTACCGAGGACGGCTATTACACATATGAAATAATTGTACCTTCCCTAGGAAAGGTAATTTACAGAATGTATATGAAATAATTTTACCTTTTTGGGACGGGTAATTTACAACACATATTAAAAATATGTTTACCTACGTTCGGACGGGTAATTTATATACATATATGAAACAATTTTACATACTCTCAACAGGTATTGAACAACATATATGAAATAATTTCTCTTTCTACCAAGGCTACCATCATTTTAAGAAAATTGAAATCATTTTTAGAAGATGGATCATTAATAATTCCAAATTAATACATAAATACATTGTGTTGGTTTATGAGTTTGCAACCCTTGCTTCATCAAAAATTTCACCATTACTGCATTTCTTTCCTTCCTTACAATCGGCACTATTATTGTAAGATAAATTGTCATTTTTGGAAGATTTCTTAGCAAGATTTAAAAATTAATGCATAAATACATTGACAAAGTAAGTGATTAGACAACCCTTGCTTCATTATCAAATTCTACATTATTCTGTTTCATTTTTTCACCACTACCGACAATCAAGATTTTTTGGAAAAAGACGACATTTTCAGAAAATTACTCAGCCGGCTTTACAAACAAATAAACAAATATGTTGAGAAGCTTTGTGATTAGGCAACCCTTGCTTCGCTACAAAATTCCAAATTACTGTGTTCTTTCCCTCCCTACTACTGACACCATCATTTTTAGTGAAATGATACCATTTCTTGACTTAGCCGGTTTTTCAAATAATTACATAAATGCATTGATGCGAATTATCATTAGGCAACTTTGACTTTACCACAATTTTCAATATAATATAGTTCTCCCCCCTTACTACCACAACCGCCAACAACACATTAGTAAGAGAAACGATGTCATTTCCGGAATATGATTCCATAGTTATTCCATATATTTCGAATATGACATTGTGGGAGATTGCACCACCCCAAAATGGACATTACTCTCTCCAGCCCCATCCCAAAACTGAAGATTTGTTGATTCATAGAGAACTCCAGAGCACGTTAAAAAGCAACATAATAATATGTCTTCCTACTCACCACTACAACTGTGACGTCATTCCCAGAAGTTAACATTGAAAATTCCAAAAAATATTGTTGATCACCTTCAGAAACTGATAAATTGTCTGGGCTTATTATTTCATTACAAACAGACCAATCAATTAACTCACATTGCATTATTTTTCATAATTCTTGGATATGTTACTAATTTCGACAATCATTTTTCATAATTTTAACCCACATTATCGCCCTCCTCTTACGAAAAATTATAAGATTGATGTATTGTCTGGGTTGATTATTTCATTACAACCAACCCAATCAATTAACTCACATTTCATCATTTTTCATAATTCTTGGATATGTTACTAATTTCGCCAATCATTTTTGATAATTTTAACCTATATTATGACCCTCACCCCTTACGAAAATAATAACTTTGATATATTATCTGGGTTGATTATTTCATTACAAACACACCAATCGATTTATTCTTCATAATTCTTAGATATTTTACTAATTTCGACAGTCATTTTTGATATTTGTAATCGACGTTATCGCCTACCCCTTACTAAAATAATAACTTCGATATATTGTCTTGGCCGACTATTTCATTACAAACAGACCAATCAATTAACTCACATTTCATCATTTTTCATAATTCTTGGATGTGTTACTAATTTCGGTAATTATATTTACAATTGTAACATACATTATCGCTTCACCCTTTACGAAAAAAATAAATTTGATATATTGTCTGGGTCGATTATTTTATTACAAACGCATTAATCAATAAATTAACATTTTATGATTTTTCATAATTCTTGGAAATGTTACTAACTTCGACAATCATTTTTCATAATTTTACCCTACATTTTTACCCGCCTCCGTTACAAAAATAATAACTTTGATATATTATCTGAGTCATTTATTTCATTAAAAACACATCAATCGATTTATTCACATTTCAGCATTTTTCATGATTCTTGGATATGTTACTAATTTTGACAAACATTTTTCATAATAATAACCCAAATTATCGCAACCCCCCTTACGGAAATAATAACTTTGATATATTGTCTGTGTTTATTATTTCATTACAAACACATCAATCGATTAATTCACATTTCATCATTTTTCATAATTCTTGGATATGTTACTAATTTCAACTATCGTTTTTTTTATAATTTTAACCCACATTTAGACCCCCTCCTTACGAAAATAGTAACTTTAATATATTGTCTGGGTCGATTATTTCGTTAAAAAATACCAATCAATTAACTCACATTTCATCATTTTTCATAATGCTTGGATATATTACTAATTTCGACAATCAATTTTATAATTGTAACAAAAAAAAAAAATGCCCCCATCTTTGCGAAAATAATAACTCTGATATATTGTCTGTGTTTATTCTTTCATTACAAACACACCAATCGATTAATTCACATTTCATCATTTTTCATATTTTTTGGATATGTTACGAATTTCGACAATCGTTTTTTTTAATAATTTTAACTCACAATTACCCCCCCCTTACGAAAATAATAACTTTGATATATTGTCTGGGACGAATACTTCATTAAACACACCAATCAATTAACTCACATTTCATCATTTTTCATAATTCTTGGATATTTTACTAATTTAGACAATAATTTTTCATAATTTTAACCCACATTATCGCCTCCCCGTAATGAAAATAATAACTATGTAATAATCTCTGTTAAAAATATACATGAAATAAAGTAATGTTTAATTCGTAAACTGTTTCAACCATTTCCAGCACTGACTTCTTATCTCCTACCACAGTTATAAATATACATTAAATAAATGAATGCCTAAAACGTAAAATTTTACAGCCATTTCCGGGACTGACTCTGTAAGCCCCACGCCACTGTTAAAAATATGAATTAAATATAGTAATGTTTAACTCGTAAACGGTTTCGGCCATTTCCTAGACTGATTTTATATCCCCCACCTCACTGTTTTAAAAACATACATGAAATAATGTAATGTCTAAATCGTAGACTGTTTCAGCTTTTAATATTAAATAATTTTGAGATCGTAAACTGCTTGAGCCGTTTCCGATCCTGACTCCGTATTCCTACTCATTTAAAAATATATATGAAATAAAGTATTTTTGAGATCATAAACTGCTGCTTTATGTGTGTCAGAAAATTCGTGAAAAATATTGAATAATTCCACCTCCCTGTCTTTCCAAGCGTATAACTATTCGAAAAATGTAATTCAAACCCTATCTTTTTTCAATTACAGGAACAAGAACCAAGATTTCATTTAAAAAAAAAAACCCAAAAAACAAAAAACAAACAACGGGTTTTAAACTTCGGACTTTACAGGCAAATTTCTAAAAACACTACTTTTTTTTGTTTTAAATTTGAATATATTATTTATTGATCTTTTATCTTCAATTTGTGATATATAATACTTTGGTGAGTAAATTAATTATTTACTTTTTAATAGAAATTTCAAAATGGGGGGCGTGAATCAATTCGACCCTCTGTATTTCCAAGCTTATAACTACTCGAAAAATTTAATTCAAATCCTATTTTTTTTTCAATTAAAGGAGCAAGGACCAAGGTTTCATTAAAAAAACAAACAAACAAAAAAACAAACAACGTGTTTTTTTTAAAACAAGGGTTTTTAACTTCGGACTTTACAGGTTAATTTCTAAAAACACTACTTTTTTGTTTTAAATTTGAATATATTATTTATTGATCTTTGATCTTCAATTTGTGATATATAAAACTTTGATGAGTAAATTAATTATTTACTTTTTAATAGACATTTCAAAATGGGGGGGGGGCGTGAATTAAAAAAAAACGTTTGTCTAAAATATTATATTCGGTTTATTGGAAAGAGCATAAAATTTCACATTGACCCTGAAAATATCGTAAAAATAGAATCAATAGAAAAATTTTGATACATTTTTTAAGTTTAAAAATTGAAGAATACTGAGATCGTAAAATTCAATTAATTTCATTACTGTTAAAAAAATATTCTATTACTTTTTATACAACTTTAATAGTTTATTTTGGAAGTATAATCCACAAAGAAAATAAACAACCCACTTTTAAAAAAGAAATATATATTTTATTCACTGTTTCGTGTTAGGGGTGTCAAAAATTCCTACAAAAATTCTGATACACCTAGTGCTGCTTCAGCCATTACCGGGGCTTAGTCGATATTCCCCCCTCCCCACCTCTTATAATCTGTGTCAGTTATTTTGTATTTATTTTGGGAGGAGGTAATGCTTGGTAGAAAACTATATTATGCTTACTTGGCCTTTTGGCTAATATCAAAGTGTAGTATCTATTCTGACGCAGCATTTCAGCGAAATCATCTACTGGCCCCCTCTCCATAAACAGAAAAGTGGTGGTAATGCTTGGAGAATGAACGGGCACTAATTAACCACATCCCAGCTCACCTAAACAAAGAAGATTTGGTAATCCCTGGCGACCTCCAGAGTACTTTTTAAAGCAACATTATCGTGCTTG
Organism: Euprymna scolopes; assembly: GCF_053919585.1. Taxonomy (NCBI): domain Eukaryota; kingdom Metazoa; phylum Mollusca; class Cephalopoda; order Sepiida; family Sepiolidae; genus Euprymna; species Euprymna scolopes. The sequence continues at coordinate 129,431,439 of NC_136482.1, read as the reverse complement.
TTTCCCCCCATCATCAACACATGACGTCACTTCCGGAAAATGACAGGTTTTCAAAATACATGATTTCATTATAAATTGTTTGTATTTTTTAAATATGCGTACTACCCTATAGACGCATCTTATTCAAAATTCATGCTAAGCACCTTATTTAAAATTCATGCTTATCAAAAAATAAATATTTCAAAGCGCAGTTAGTGATTAGGTAACACTTGCTTTACAATAAACTAATAAAAAAATTGGATTGAGAAACAGATCCTAATGTTAACTAATACTAACAAAAATAGAGATAATACATGTCAGTTTCTTATTTAATAAATTGTTAGGTGAAAGTACAGAATAGTTTAAATAACACCTTCCCCTCCCCATATTAAGAATAGCTTTCTAAATAATAACGTTATTATTTCAGCACTGTCCGTATTCCGTGTGTCATCCCCCTCGTCTGTCTTAAAATAATGTATGAAATTAAGTAAATAGGAGATCGTAAAAAGGATTTATAGTTTTTTTTTTCATATTTACAAAATTCAAATCGCGAGTAAAATGTACGCATGATTTCGTTTTTTTTAAATAGAAAAACATAAAAAATGAGTTAGTGTCATTAGTTAGAATTGACATTAAAAAGAACTGAACGTTCCAGCCTGAGAAAAAAACGAAAGAACGCGCATGCGCACAAAAATGTCACCTAATGCTTAATGAACATTTTACATGTAAATTTGCCGATGTGTATATGCGATATACCTGCATGTAAGCAAATATATCATCCGCTATAAACCACCCTTGGTATATGAATATTATTTCCTGAGAATTTCAGTGCTATGTGACCAGTACTTCCAGAGATTACCTGTTAGATAGTTACACGCATACACATACGTCTACTGTTTTATTTATATAGAAGATGTATCTATCCGGCGTTACCAGGTTGAAAAATATTGGCTGGCAGAGGGTTTAGATACATACTATGAAAGATACAGTAGAACCCCGTGACACGGCATAAAAAATTAGTAACAAAATACAGTACAGTATATAACACACATATTTATAATCAAATAACATTATAAATAACACTGTAAGGCTGGGAAAATTCCGAAACCAGGGGCCAGAAAACATCATATTCCACATCGTACCTTAAAAGCCATATCCTAGGGCCACCGTAACCCGGGGTTCTACTGTACACCAAATATCGTAATTTCTTTCAATTTTTACTGAAAGTGGATCAAATGTTGAATTTATTAAAGCATAGAATACGTGTATTTTCGCCTATGAAAATTAAATCGGAAACAGCTTAAATAAACTTATTTACATTTTTAAATTAAAGGGTTTAATCCATGCCCAAGTAATCTATATCTATAATTTCAAGTGTTTAGACCTAAAATTGGCAGAGGAGTTTGCTAGAGATTTCAAAAGTCAAATCGTTGAACTTTGACCCCTTGACGGACAAATTTCTGGCCGAAAACCGATTAGAATGATTACCCTAAATATCAATTCTCCTTATGTCAAATCTCGAGTCTGTAGGCTTAAAATTGACAGAGTAATTTGGTAGGGAAATGTACGCACACAGACACACAGACAGACAATTTCATTATATACATATACATATATAATTATATATATAAATATATATATATATATATATGTATGTATATTTTGCAATCCTCTCTGTTCCATTCTGATGTTATAGAAAAGGAGGAATTGCTTTTGGAACATGATATATATATATATATATATATATATATATATATATATATATATATATATATATATATATATAATATATATATATATGATGATTGCAACGTCTTGCAAGACGAGTGCCACTCCCTCGGACACTTAAAGTCCATGAGCCCAAATGCCTGAGGGAGTATCTATATAAAGATGATGTTACAGAGTTTAAGCTTTGTATGACAGCTAAACCTCTCTCTCGGTTCAAAATTTTGAGTTACAGCAACAAGCAAGAGCAAGATAACCAGCAACAAATTAGACTGTCGACCAGCTTAATGCGGGTACTGGTCTCCCGCTTTATGTTTTTTAAAATCAGAGATTTGCTTCTCCTAGAAAGGTTGCCTTCACCACGGCGTACGTGAGCCCTGTCCACCCCAACACATATATACATACAAAAATATACACGGTACTAGTTGGCCGTTGACCCCGACAAAAGGGTCTATTCGCCCTTTGAAAGG